>NW_027170075.1:120000-206528 GCF_036898095.1 Palaemon carinicauda | reverse complement strand
GTGATAGTGAGATGTTTGAATCGTCAAGGTTCGAGATCACCCCAAAACCAACCAAGTGATGTTGGCCATCTTCCGCTTGGCGGAAAAGAGATGGCACTTATCAGCAGTTCACCTTCAAGGGTTCCGCAATGTGACGGCAGACGCTCTATCCAAGCTCACGCCGATAGAGTCAGAATGGTCCCTAGACGCAGGATCATTCTCCTTCATCTTATGACAAGTCCCAGAACTGCAGATCGACCTCTTCGCGACGAGCGACAACAAGAAGCTACCTCGTTATGTGGCCACATACGAGGACACTCTAGTGGAAGCGTTGGACGCCATGTCCCTCGACTGGAACAGATGAACCTGGATTTACCTGTTCCCTCCAACCAACCTTCTGTTGAAGGTACTCAACAAGCCGAGATCCTTTCAGGGAACAGCAGCCCTAGTGGCTCCCAAGTGGCCAACGAGCAATTGGTTCCCTCTAGTATTGGAATTGCCACTGAGGCTGGTCCCTCTGCTGGACCCAGTTCTGACTCAACAAGTCCAGAAGTTGACTGTCTTCGCTTCATCACAGAAAACCCAAAACTTTCATCTCATAATTTTCTCTCCTTAGCAGTTATGAAAAGGTTTGGGATCTTGAAAGACAGTATAGACTTCTTAGAAGAATATAAGTCTAAATCTACCAGAATGCAATATGAGTCGTCTTGGAAGAAGTGGGTTGCTTTTGTCAAGGCAAGAAGACCAAAAGAGATCTCAACAGATTTCTGTTTATCCTTCTTTATTCACCTTCATGGACAAGGTTTAGCAGCCAACACAATAACAACGTGTAAATATGCCTTGACTAGACCTTTGCTTTACGCCTTCCAAGTAGACTTATCCAATAAAATCTTTAACAAGATCCCTAAGGACTGTGCTACACTTAGGCCTGCAGCACCTCCGAAGCCCATCTCATGGGCCTTGGATAAGGTCCTACACTCTGCCTAAACAGTGAACAATGAGGACTGCTCTCTGAAAGATCTGACTCAAAAAGTTATATTCTTGTTTGCTCTAGCCTCGGGGGCCGGAGTTAGTGAAATAGAGGCCCTTTCTCGGGATGAGGGCCATATCCAGTTCACAGAAGCGGGAGAACTGAATCTCTTTCCTGACCCAACGTTTCTCGCCAAGAACGAGCTACCTACCAAAATGTGGGGTCCCTGGAGAATCTGCTCTCTGAAGGAAGATGTCTTGCTGTGTCCAGTAGAGTGTCTAAAGGTCTATCTTCGTAGAACTTCAGACTTCAGGGGAAGACAGCTCTTTAAAGGAGAAACATCGGGCTCAAACCTGTCCCTAAAACAACTAAGGGCGAAGATCACCTACTTTATTTGCAGAGCAGATCCTGACGGTACACCCGCAGGTCACGATCCTAGAAAAATTGCTTCGTCATTGAACTTCTTCCAATACAAGGATTTCAAGTGTCTTCGCTCGTATACTGGATGGAAGTCATTCAGAGTATTCCTTAAACACTACGTGAAGCAAGTGCAAGAGTTGAAAAGGTATGTGGTGGCGGCAGGTAGTGTGCTAAAACCTGTCGCTTAGCGCTGCGAGGAACAGTGAATTGATTGGGACTGCTATGTATAGAGTGTGCATGTTGACACCTTACAGTGCAACATGTAAAGTGAAGTGTCACCAGGGTGACACTATGGACTGTTCCAGTTACTAAAGGTGAAGAAACATAGAGTTAACACTTGTGCCTAAGTTTTTTTTACACAGTGTGAAAAGACAGTCATTCACAGAAATGCATATTAGAAAATTTATTAAATTTTCAGTTTGAAGTCATTAATTATCGTTTCCTTTCAGGTGAAACAAGTATTTCTGGCCTTGTCTGCATTTTTGTTTCTTTTTCACTAGCATTTTTAGTGTTACTATATAATGTATGTTGAATTACTATTTATTGATTACCAATAAATAATTGATTGGTATTTGCGTCTTATTTTGCCCCAAATTTACATAAATAAAAGATTTGTGTGAGCATTATTTATTTATTCCTTTATAATTTGCATATCGACATGAGAACAACTGAAATAACTTTGTTCTTACATGAATACAAACCTTTTCTGCCTATGCATACTTTGTTCCTACACGGATACAAACTTGTCTGTTGCTGCATACAGCTAAGCCTGTATGCCTTGGATGCTATGGTGGCTTATGTAAACCTTTGTTCGTATTAGGAATACAAACTTCAACTGGTTTTGTATACAGTGAGACCTGTACGCTTTTGTTGCTAGGTTTGTTCATATGGGATATGCAAACCTCGAGACTTTTCCTGAGTCTGGTCTGACTCTTCCTTGCAGGGGGCAGGAAGCACTAACATAGTTCATGATTAGAAGTAATGACGTATAACGGTAACGTCATATGTCTCTAAGGTCTGAGCGACCAAGGAAATATTGTCTTGAGGTCAAGGCACATTTAGAAATCCACAGATACATTAATGCTCTGGTAACCTTCCATTAGGACGACATGGCTTGAGCCCAAAAAACAGATCTTGAGCGAAGCGAAAAATCTATTTTTGGGTGAGATACCCATGTCGTCCTGACGGACCCGTCCTCCTTTCTATGAAAAGGCCTTGACAGGATCCCTCCCAAAACTACTGTATCTGTAGCACCTTGCTCAACGCTACAAGGAATAAACATGGCGCCGACGAGGGCGCCATCTAGATACTCAGATAGTAACGGAGGAAGGGTACCTTGATAACGGCTCCCCTTCTATTTTTGTCACTTTCCCCCTCGAAGTGAAAACGCTATTCGGGGTGAAGATTGCTATGTGTCGTATCAAGATATATGTCCCGTGATATTATGCGATATCCTTAAAGGAAACTTTAAGGATATTTGCACCAGGAGTTAGAAATCTAGAGACCTTAAGGTAAATTCTCTGGGAATATCCCTGTAGTCAAATATACCCTAAGAAGCTACTTAAAGGAACCTTCCATCAGGACGACATGGCTATCTCACCCAAAAAGAAATTTTTCGCTTCCCTCAAAATCCGTTAAGTAATAGAGTTAACAATAGGGTGAGCTATGAGCCCAAACAAATAGAATTTCAAAAAACAAACCATGACAGCCTCTGGACATGATTACTGCTCTGTACCACAAATAAAATCAATATACTGTAAACCTAATTAATAACATCAGATATTCAATTTTGTAAACTTACATTAATACCCAGAAGACCCAGCCCTGGGACTTGGAATATTACTCAGCAAAATATCTTTATATCTTAACTTCATTCTTGTGAAACCTGAATACAGTACTGTACTGAGAATGCTGTAAAATCATTTGATGAGAAACTCTCTCTCCAGGAAGACCAATGCAGATTGAAATGTCTGAGAAGAGTATTTGTGGAAATGAAAGAGAAACCAAATATCTAGACATTTTAATGAACATTTTCCTCTCAAGGACAATCCAATGAAAACTATATAACCTAAACTAATCCCTACGACCATAAAATATATTACATCAACAAAATCAGAAAATATTTAAAAATTATACTTTTCTACCTTAATACTACACTTCTATTCAACAATCATAAACACAACTCTCTCCGTACCATAGTACTTATTAAATAATTGCATGGCTTCAGATTCCAATACAAGTAGACTGGATTTTGATTCTTCCTTCCTGCTAACATTTATAACTTCACTACAGTACAAGAAGCAGGTAGAATCATCCAGTATTTCTTTAAAAAAGAGACAATGTCACCAGCATTCTTTCAAAAGGCTTAATGCTGTATATTATTCCCTAAGCTTTGTTTAGGCTGTGACCAAGCCAATCAACTACTGCTCCTGCAACTGAATCAGCAGATATTTCCAAGTTCAAACTTAGTACAAATGTTTTTCTGTTGATGATGTTTCCATTCCTATTTTTTATAATGCTTATTCATTAAACATTGATATCTATCTTAAAATAATCTAATTTTTCATTTCTCTTATATAGTTTATTCTTTACATTCTTATTTCTTTACTGCACCAGGCTGTCAATTATTTGATCCCTTGGGCTAGTAGCAATTTGCTTTTGTTTTGGCTTCTGATAGTAACAATTATGCTAAAATGACATATTTGGAAATACTTTGTATTTTTCCTAACTATACAAACCTGGAGCTCTTTACACTGGAGCTGCATTCTGGTAACAGCTGGAACTAGCTGTAAAACTTTTAGCTACTTAGCGAAGGGAGAGCAAGAGTTGGACCAACCACCCTACTCACACCTGTACTTGTAACTGAATGTCACTTTGCAATTGCGACAGGACTTCCTGGGGGAAGATGATGGCGGGACCAGTATGTGTTAAGAGCTTCAGGATTGTACAGGGATTCATGAGAAAATTAACAAATTATTTCGAAATCTGTCATATGTTAGGGCATTATTTACAAAAATTACAATATTTACATGGAGACTCACCGTTAGGTGGGTGTAAGTTAAAAAAACTAACTGGCTTGTGCCTGACCAGGGGGGCTACTCTGCTTTGAATTATCTGTTTGGAGGCACAATGTCACCTGGGAAATCATGCGAAGGTATAAGAACTCTCACATCTATAATCTTTGCTGTTTTTTCTTCTTTATTCCAGATCACAATATCAGATTTTATAGCACCTCCTTCTATGATGTTTCTTGAGGAAACCTTCAGACCAAAAAGCTTTACCGCTGTCCTTTCACTTGATTGTTTCCCTTCCATGTGAGTTCCTAAAGGTTTATCGAGTCTCTGTTTTAAATTATTTGTTTTGCCACATTCATGACACTGGAATAGATCTCTCATGTGATTTCTTATGTTCAGTGAGATATTTTTTCGAAGTAAAGAATTTGCTACAGATGTTGCATTTGTATGGCCTCTCTCCCCTGTGAATTCTTAAATGTTCAGTGAGAGATTTTTTCCAAGTGAATGCATTGCTACAGACATTGCATTTGTATGGCTTCTCTCTCGTGTGAATTCTTAAATGGTTAGTGAGAGATTGTTTTGAAGTTAATGCTTTGCTACAGACATTGCATTTGTATGGATTCTCTTCCATGTGAATTCTTAAATGTGTAGCGAGACGTCCTTTTGCAATAAATGTTTTGCCACAGACATCGCACTTGTATGGCTTCTCTCCTGTGTGAATTCTTAAATGTTCAGTGAGACGTCTTTTTACATTGAATGTTTTGCTACAGACATTGCATTTGTATGGCTTCTCTCCCGTGTGAATTCTTAAATGTGTAGCGAGACGTCCTTTTGCAATAAATGTTTTGCTACAGACATTACATTTGTATGGCTTCTCTTCCATATGAATTCCTGTATGTCTATTGAGAAGTTCTTTCATAGTAAATGCTTTGCTACAGACATCGCACTTGTATGGCTTCTCTCCCGTATGAATTCTTAAATGTTCAGTGAGACGTCCTTTTATATTGAATGTTTTGCTACAGACATGACATTTGTATGGCTTCTCCCCCGTGTGAATTCTTAAATGTACAGTGAGATGTCCTATTGTAGTAAATGTTTTGCTACAGACATTACATTTGTATGGCTTCTCTCCCGTGTGAATTCTTAAATGTATAGTGAAATTATATTTTGAAGTAAATGTTTTGCTACAGACATCACATTTGTATGGCTTCTCTTCCATATGAATTCCTACATGTCTAGTGAGACGTTGTTTCGTAGTAAATGCTTTGCCACAGACATCGCACTTGTGTGGCTTCTCTCCCGTGTGAATTCTTAAATGTAAGGTGAGATTTGGTTTTGTAGTAAATGCTTTGCTACAGACTTTACATGTGTATGGCTTCTCTCCCGTGTGAATTCTTAAATGTGATGAAAGACCATATCTATCACGAAAAGCTTTCCCACATTCACTGCATGTGCATCGCTTTCTAGCTAGAGCATTGGAGTTAACATTACCAAAGATCCTCTTTTTAATCTGCTTCTCATTTATTTGATTCACCTCTTGATTCAAAACATCTTTCTGTAATAATTCTCTTCCATTGATTACACACAAAAGTCTTCCCTTTTCTTTTCCTTTATCCTCTTTCACAGCTCTCCCTAAGTAAGTGTCTACACTTTCCTCATCATTGACATCCCCTTTACAACTTAATGAACCGTTTTCGCTAGAATCAAATATTTCTGGCTCTACTTTGACTTCCATTTTTGGGTCCAAGAAAAGAGCGCCATCATTAAAGAGAGCAACACTGCCAGACGTATCATTATTTTCTGGATCGACTGCAGGTGAAAATAGATCTTCAATTTCACTTTTCATTGAAAATTCAAAAGGTGGTTCAGAATTCATCATCCTCTCCCTATCACAAGATGACACACCCCTTAATATTATTTTCAACAGACTTCAAAGAGGAAATTAAGACTAAACTTCCTATTCTCAGACATCATACTGTACAACAAAAACTTCCAACATGACCCTTTCTTTTCCAGTCTTACGTCTCTTGCATATACCTTCAGTAGCTTACAAGCTTTAGCGGCAAGAGGTGGATGATTCCTTCCATTGAGATGAAAAGTCTGAAATAATAGAAAATTACAATCAGTTGGGGAAGAGCAAAACTCAATAAAAATAATGTAGTTTTCTAAAAAATAAAATAAATTTATAAAGTTATGTACTTTGCATTTTTCTTAAACATACAAACCACAGACATTGATCTGTGTTCTATCTGCTCTTGTTACACATTTCAGGCATCTAAAAATCTCATATCCTCTGTAGATTCTATAATCCACAGTATCTCCTGTGACATTATTGGTTTTATTCTTTAAATAGTTTTCCCCTTGCTCTTCAAAAAGACAAAGACATTTCGTCCAATGTCTTATTTCCTTTACTGCATTTCCTCTCCAGTCACCATCACAATTGTCTTGCTAATACTGCTATGCACCTCTGAGACTTCCTCCAGAATTATGAACAGCAAAAGGCTTTATAGTAATCTTGGACAGACAGGAACATTTACCACAAACTCTTTCATATCTCTCCCTCTGCCTTTGCTTTGGTTCTAGTATTATGGCAAAGTAACATTACTCACTTGGTAAGTTGTTTCTTTCTGGTTGCCTTTGTGTTGTCCAGTGCCTTCTCAAGAACAACAGATACCCTCCATCCCTGTGAAGATGGACCAGGAATTCTGCAATTTTCGACTGAGAGGGTCTGGATGAAGAATGACCTTTCATCCAGTACCAGCGTCAAACAAACTGCCCAACTGACTTGATAAACTCAACGTGTAGAGCGTCAAATGTCTGAGGCTAACTAAACGATAAGCCTTCTTACGTTGAGAACCTCCTGACAGGCTCCGAGCATGAAGATGAAGCATGTGGAGCCCCTGATGAAAACGATGAAAGTGAGGCTGTTCGTGTAGATCTGATTTCTCTACCAATCAGACAGAGAGAGGCTCCACTAAGACCACAAAGAGGTCTGGGAACCAGTCCTTCCGAGGCCAGAAGGAAGCGATGAGGGCCAAGAAAAGACGACTAGTTTCCCTCGCCTTGATAAGAGCCGCCCAAATCAGAGAGAGGGCGGAGGTGTACACCTGACGACTTCTTAAGCTTATAAGTGGGCATTTGTCCTTCTAGGGATACTTGAACGAAGGGAATACGACTTGGCAACAAAAGTTCATTCTTATGAGATGGGATAAGACTTGAATAAAAACTAGACAGAAAAGTTATTAAAAAAAAAAAAAAGCCCACTCATTGGGCACTCCTATATCAATAAAAAAATAACACAAGTACCTTTCTTTTTTTTCAAGACACCCCCACACCCAAAAAATAAGATATAAAATATAAAAGGCTTATGATACAAATTTATTAGCAATTAACCCTTTTACCCCCAAAAGACGTACTGGTATGTTTCACAAAACTCATCCCTTTTCCCCCATGGACGTACTGGTACGTCCTTGCAAAAAACTGCTATTTAATTTATTTTTTTTTTGCATATTTTTGATAATTTTTTGAGAAACTTCAGGCATTTTCCAAGAGAATGAGACCAACCTGACCTCTCTATGACAAAAATTAAGGCAGTTAGAGCAAATTTAAAAATATATACTGCAAAATGTGCTTGAAAAAAAAAATAACCCCTGGGGGTTAAGGGTTGGAAATTTTCAAATACCCTGGGGGTAAAAGGGTTAACACCAAAAAAGTGCCTTTTCGGTCAAGGTCAAAGTATTCAAACAAATTTCCAAGTTTGTGACATAAAAAAGCTTCAAGTTTGTGACATAAGAAAGTTCTAAGCTTGCAACATACGAAAGTTTCAAGCTTGGAACTTATGAATTAAGAAAGTTCCAAGCTTGTGACTTGAGAAAGCTTCAAGCTTAAAGGAGAACCAAGCAACATTATGGTTCATTATCTACAAAAGGAGTCAGCAGGGTTGGACATTGACAATCTTTAACTTTGGCTGCTGCTGAACTCTTTCTATGCCACTTTATGGTCACTTGTTTCTGGAGACGTGTATGTGAAACACTACCCATGGAAAATCTGTCATTATATATGAGGCAATTATATTATAATGGGAAAACGACTGACAGTGATAAAAATAATCATGAGATAGAAATAATACCTGATAAATGGTATCCAGCCTTTAGCCTATTTTCACTGAAGGGTCCACTTACGGTCTGTGATATATACAGTATCAATAAACACTATGGCAATCAATGCTATGCAATCATTCTCTATGATCCAGCTAGTGATAAATGGCAAGAAAAAGGTTGCTCAACTGTAAAACACAAAAGAATTATGTCTCATTTTATAGTTCCACAACAGGCAAAGATAAAGGGGTACACCCCTCTGTGGGCAAGGCAGCTGAAACTCCAGTGTAGCCAAGAACAACAGTCATCGGCAACAGATACACATCAGACGAAGCCAGTGTCACTTTCTCTCAGAAGCTCAATGGAGAAGCTCCAACAACGCCTTGTTCGACAGGGGACCAGACATACCCAGCGATGGCCACATCTGTAAAATATCACCACAGTTCTGTCCCTTGAATCCCAAAGTTGACCTGGTGTTAAATGGTCTATCCTTCTGCTTGAACGTTGAAGTCAGAAGTTTCTTTGACTTCGATGAGGACCCCGAAGGCAAAGAATCTATCTCAAGACTTCTTGCACCTACGTCCATAGCTCTCCAGCTGGGAAGCAGACCACTCCAGACACCCAGGGCAGGTGTTGCCCTGATCACAACGCAGCCTATGCAAGCTGTATGTAGGTATATTTAGAAGTGTGACCGTCCAGATAAAAGTTATTTTGAATGTTTTGTAATAATAACTATTGTAATCAAGACTTTCCTAATTCAACCTCGCCAATGTATGTGGATGCAACAGTATTACCTTAATACTAGGTACACAAGGGAGCATGGTTTACCTGCAGTGGTTTGAGTTCAGCGTATGCAGAGAACCAAGTATGCTGCTTTCCGCAAGGGAAGGGACGATGAAGAAAAGAATAAGAGCCAGTCAAACCTTTTCATTCACGCAGAATTAAAACCGGGTAAACAGTGCCCTCAACTTTCTGCTACTTGTCAAATAAAGAGCTTGAGATATTATACCAGCTGTTGTGCAGCCACCTCTGGGACGATAGAGAACGTATCGAGCCCCCTGTGGGTCATATCTTGCAGGCAGTGGGCTGTGAAAGTGTTCTGATGTTTCCACACCCCAGCCTGAAGAACCTGTTTCTGAGAAGTTCCTCTTGAATGCCAGGGACGTAGCTACGACCCTGAAAACATGAGCTCTGGGGTGACGTGAAGGAGGAGGGTCTGGATTCAGCACATGGTCTATGACATTGCAAATCTATGCTGAGATGGTGTTCTTGGTGACCCGCCTCTTGGTTCTTCCTGAGCTGGCGAAGAGTGCAGGCACACGGGGAGAGGCTGCAGCTGTTCTCTTATGGTACAACCACAAACTCTTCACTGGGGAGAGTAAGAGATGATCAGGGTCATCTGTTACAGAACAAAGACTCAAAATCCGGAAGAAGTCGAATCGAGGATCCGCTACTCCCCGGGTTCTGAGTCTTAGCAACAAACTCAGGGACAAAGCTGAATGTTACCTCTCCCCCATATCCTTGAATGGGTGATGTCATAGGAGAGACCATGAAGTTCACTAACTTGCTTTGCCGAAGCCAAAGCTAGCAGGAACACTGTCTTCCAAGTTAGGTGGCGATAATGATTTACAGGGAAGCCTCGTTAGAGACCTGAGAACTCGAACCCTGTTCCATGGGGGAGGTCTCGCTTCAGACTGAGGACAGGTAAGTTCATAACTCCATATGAGTAAGGAAAGTTCTAGCGATAAAAAAATATCCATTCCATTCAGTCTAAAGGTGAGGCTTGAGGCTGAGCGATAGGCTTTTACCGCCAAGAAATGCTGTTGGGGAGCATTGGTGCACTGCAGGCCGCGGGCGAGCAGGAGAGTGTTGGTGCGCAGCTGAACGCTTCGGAAGAACATGCGGATGATGTACAGGAGACAGGAAGGATGACGGCAGGTTGGCGAAAAGGTCGAACTGGACCAAGGATGTACCTTTTGGAAGGGCGAACATCCACTAATAGGGATCGCAAACGATCCACAGAAAAGTAGACGGCCAAGGACTAGCGGCAGCATTGTCATATAATGACCAGTAATGGGCAAAGGTTGAGGGCCAGAAGACGACTAAAGCGGAGGCTCCTCTGTGGGGGATGGCTGCAAACACAAGGCTGAAGACCTGAAGAGGCGCCTTTTCACCGATGGTCAAGGGCAACCTCTCAGGTGAAGCGTAGGGGGAGCTCTGAGACGTGGGATCAGTAAGCTCACCTAGATCAGCAGTCCTCCGAAGAGGAGTCTCTATGAGAGAACTCCTCCGAGGGGAAGAACCACTCACAGGAGACAGACGATGGACTTCGTTTCCCCCTCGAAGGATGGACAGAACAGGGGAAACGTAGTTGTCAGCAACAGCCAGAGAGTCTGGAGGGGCAGATGTGTCGGCAGCGGCCACAGCAGACGCCTCTGACACCAAAACGTCGACAGGAATTAGAAGATCCTCCTACGAAGTTAACGACGGCTTCACTCTCGCAACGCGGAGGATAAGTTGCAGCAAGGAGTCCTTGGAGGGCAGACCCGGGAGCCCCAAGGATGACCAAACCTGTAACACAGAAGACGGGGACAAGGCCTCACCCAGGGGGAAAAGTGGGGCCGCTTTGCTAAGGGAAACAATGCCATCTCTCAAGGACAGGGGTTGGCCACAAATTGAAGGGTCTACGCTACTGCTCCACAGTATCTCGGAAGAGACCAAATGAGTAGGAGCTTCTGAGGAAGGTCAGGAGGCAGAAGAAGAGGTCTTGTGTTTTTTTCCCTTTAAAGGAACATTGGAAAGAGAAATACTGTATCTCGCTTTGACTTCTTCCACCGTTGCCCGAACCTTTCCCACTGGGAGCCAGCTCACTCCCGACACTCATTACACTTAATACCCCAATCACACCGTTGACCTCTCCAGGTGGGACAAAGGGTGTGGAGGTCGGTGACCACGGCCTATATGAGGGTACCGCAGGGCAAGCCTTCAAGTCCTGGGCAGGTACGCATGGTGGTAAAGTCAGCACAAACATATACTATTAAAGAAAAAGCACAAACAAAAACCATTAATGGCAGTCCAAAATATAATTTGGTGAGGATGAAGAACGACGAGCCAAAACCAAAGTGAGCTAAATCACCGGTGTGTGAGAAGGAGCGGCAGCAAGCAACCCCCACTAACTAGTGTAAAGAGTAGTTAGCCCTTGCTAAAAGTCTTAGAGCTCATTTTCCAGCCTCGGCGAAGTAATATACTTATAAATA
Source organism: Palaemon carinicauda (assembly GCF_036898095.1). NCBI lineage: Eukaryota > Metazoa > Arthropoda > Malacostraca > Decapoda > Palaemonidae > Palaemon > Palaemon carinicauda. The sequence goes on along the minus strand of NW_027170075.1, from coordinate 194,791 downwards.
GTGAAGGTTTGTATAAAGTGATGGAACAAAGAAATATTTCTTAAAAGTTACATAAAAAAATATTGTATTTAATCCTTCAGTCTTCTATTTTTCATATGCAAACACCAAAAACAAACTTGACCCGAAATTAAACCCAAATGATTGCACTTATTACAGTTAACAATAGGGTGAGCTATGAGCCCAAACAAATAATATTTCCAAAAACAAACCATGACAGCCTCTGGACATGATTACTGCTCTGTACCACAAATACAATCAATATACTGTAAACTTCATTAATAACATCAGATATTCAATTTTGTAAAATCACATTAATACTGAAACCTGTAGAATTTATTCTTAAATAAATTGGGTTATGGATTTTACCCAGAAGACCCAGCCCTGAGACTTGAAATATTACTCAGCAAAATATGTCTAAATCTTAACTTCATTCTTGTGAAACCTGAATACAGTACTGTACTAAGAATGCTGTAAAATCATTTGATGAGAAACTCTCTCTCCAGAGAGACCAATGCAGACTGAAATGTTTGAGAAGAGCATTTGTGGAAATGAAAGAAAAACAAAATATCTAGACATTTTAATGAAGATTTTCCTCTAATCACTAAGAACATTAAACAGATTACATCAAGAAAATCACATAAATCTTAAAAAATACTTTTCTACCTTATTACTATACTTATATTCAAACCCCCAAAATGAAGCTATCTCCATACCATAGTACTTTGTAAATAATTGCAAGGCTTCATATTCCAATACAAGTAAGACTGGATTTTGATTCTTCCTTCCTGCTAACATTCATAACTTCACTACAGTACAAGAAGCAGGTAGAATCATCCAGTATTACTTTCAAAAAGAGACAATGTCACCAACATTGTTTCAAAAGGCTTAATGCTGTATATTATTCTCTTAGCTTTATTTAGGCTGTGACCAAGCCAATCAACTACTGCCCCTGCAACTGAATCAGTAGATATTTACAAGTTCAAACTTGATACAAATGTTTTATCGGTTGGCGATGTTTCATTTCCTGGTTTTTATAATGCTTATTAATTCAACATTGTTATCTATCTTAAAAAAATTTAATTTTTCTCTTATATAGTTTATTCTTTATCATTCCTATTTCTTCACTGCACCAGACTGTCAACTATTTGCTCCCTTTGGCTAGTGGCAATTTGCTTTTGCCCCTTGGCTTCTAATAGTAACTTTTAGCTACTTAGCGAAGGGAGAGCAAGAGTTGGACCAACCACTCTGCTCACACCACCACTTGTAACTGAAAGTCACTGTGCAATTGCGGCAAGACTTCCTGAGGGAAGGTGATGGCGGGATCAGTATGTGTTAACCCTTTTACCCCCAAAGGACGTACTGGTACGTTTCACAAAACTCATCCCTTTACCCCCATGGACGAACCGGTGCGTCCTTGCAAAAAAATTTTATTTAACATTTTTTTTGCATACTTTTGATAATTTCTTAAGAAGCTTCAGGCATTTTCCAAGAGAATGAGACCAACCTGACCCCTCTATGTCAAAAATTAAGGCTTTTAGAGCAATTTAAAAAAAATATACTGCAAAATGTGTGTGAAAAAAAATAACCCCATGGGGGTTAAGGGTTGGAAATTTCTAAATAGCCTGGGGGTAAAAGGGTTAAGAGCTCCAGGATTGTACAAGGATACAACAAAAATACAAATTATTTCCAAATCTGTCATTTGTTATGGCACTACATACATACCCTTACCATATTTACAGTGGAGACTCACCGTTAGGTGGGTGTAAGTTAAAAAAACTAACTGGCTAATGCCTGACCTGGGGTGCTGCTCTGTGCTTCACATGATCTGTTTGGAGGCACCGCGTCGACTCTGAGAGTTAACGGCCTGGGTAATCGTGCGAAGGGGTAAGAACTCTCACATCTATAATCTCTGCTGTTTTTTCTTCTTTATTCCAGATCACAATATCAGATTTTATAGCACCTCCTTCTATGATAATTCTTGAGGAAACCTTCAGAGCAAAATGCTTTACCACAGTCCGTGCACATGAATGGTTTTTCTTCCATGTGAGTTCTTAAATGTTTATAGAGTCTCTGTTTTAAATTATTTATTTTGCCACATTCATGACATTGGAATAGATCTCTCATGTGATTTCTTATGTCTAGAGAGATATTTTTTTGAAGTAAATGCTTTGCTACAGACATCGCACTTGTATGGCTTCTCTCCTGTGTGAATTCTTAAATGGCTGGTGAGATATGCTTTTAAAATAAATGTTTTGCTACAGACATTACATTGTATAGCTTCTCTCCTGTGTGAATTCTTAAATGTGTAGCGAGATGTGCTTTTGTATTAAATGTTTTGCTACAGACATTACATTTGTATGGCTTCTCTCCCTTGTGAAGTCTTGAATGTACAGTGAGATGTGCTTCTCTAGTAAATGTTTTGCTACAGACATCGCACTTGTATTGCTTCTCTCTTGTGTGAATTCTTAAATGTCTAGTGAGATGAAATTGTCTATTGAATGTTTTGCAACAGACATTGCATTTGTATGGCTTCTCTCCCGTGTGAATTCTTAAATGTGAAGTGAGAGGTGCTTTTGTAGTAAATGTTTTGCTACAGACATTACATTTGTATGGCCTCTCTCCCGTGTGAATTCTTAAATGTGTAGCGAGACGTGCTTTTGTAATAAATGTTTTGCTACAGATATCACATTTGTATGGCCTCTCTCCCATGTGATTTCTTAAATGCACTGTAAGATATTTTTTATTAGAAAACGTTTTCCCACAGTCACTGCATGTGCATCGCTTTCTACCTAGAGCATTGGAGTTAACATTACCAAATATCCTTTTTTTTATCTGCTTCTCATTTATTTGATTCACCTCTTGATTCAAAACATCTTTCTGTAATAATTCTCTTCCACTGATTACACAAGAAAGTCTTCCTTTTTCTTTACCTTCATCCTCTTTCAAAACTGTCCTTAAGCAAGTCTCTACATTTTCCTCCTCGTCGACGTCCCCTTTACAACTTACCGAACCGTTTTCACTCACTGATGCACCGTACTCGTAGGAATTTTTCAAGTTGCTTTCGCTAGAATCAAATATTTCTGGCTCTACTTTGACTTCCATTTTTGGATCCAATAAAAGAGCGCCATCATTAAAGAGAGCAACACTGCCAGACGTATCATTATTTTCTGGATCAACTGCAGGTGAAAATAGATCTTCAATTTCACTTTTCATTGAAAATTCAAAAGGTGGTTCAGAATTCATCATCCTCTCCTTATCACAAGATGACAAACCCCTTAATATTATTTTCAATAGACTTCAAAGAGGAAATTAAGACTAAACTTCCTATCCTCAGACATCATACTGTACAACAAAAACTTCCAACATGACCCTTTCTTTTCCAGTCTTAGGTCTCTGCATATACCTTCAGTAGCTTACAAGCTTTAGCGGCAAGAGGTGGAGGATTCCTTCCTTTGAGATGAAAAGTCTGAAAGAATAGAAAATTACAATCAGTTTGAGAAGAGCAAAACTCAATAAAAATAATGAAGTTTTCTAAAATTAAAAGATAAATTCATAAAGTTCTGTAATTTGCATTTTCCCTAAACACACAAACCAAAGACATTGATTTGTGCTCTATCTGTTCTTGTTACACATTTCAGGCATCTAAAAATCTTATATCCTCTGTAGATTCTATAATCCAGAGTATTTCCTGTGACATTATTGGTTTTATTCTTTAAATAGTTTTCTCCTTGCTCTTCAAAAAGACAAAGACATTTCATCCATTGTCTTATTTCCTTTACTGTACTTCCTCTCCAGTCACCATCAAAATTGTCTTAATAATACTGCTATGCACCTCTGAGCCTTCCTCCAGATTTATGAACAGCAAAAGGCTTTATAGTAATCTTGGACAGACAGGAACATTTACCACAAACTCTTTCATATCTCTCCCTCTGCCTTTGCTTTGGTTCTAGTATTATGGCAAAGTAACATTACTCCCTTGGTAAGTTGTTTCTTTCTGGTTGCCTTTGTGCTGTCCAGTACCTTCTCAAGAACAACAGATACCCTCCATCCCTGTGAAGATCGACCAGGAATTCTGCAATTTTCGACTGCAGGGTCTGCCCAACTGACTTGATAAACTCAACGTGTAGAGCGTCAAATGTCTGAGGCTAACTAAACGAAAAGCCTTCTTACCTTGAGAACCTCCTGGCAGGTTCCAAGCATAAAGATGAAGCATGTAGAGCCCCTGATTGAAACGGTTAAATTGGGGCTGTTCGTGTAGATCTGATCTCTCTAGCAATCAGACAGGAGGCTCCACTAAGACCACAAAGAGGTCTGGGAACCAGTTCTTCTGTGGTCAGAAGGGAGCGATGAGGGCCAAGGAAGGAAAGACGACTGGTTTCCCTCGCCTTGGTAAGAGCCACCCAAATCAGAGAGAGGGGGAAGGTGTACTCCTGAAGACTTCTTAAGCTTGCAAGTGGGCATTTGTCCTTCTGGGGATACTTGAACGAAGGGAAGACGACTTAGCAACAAAAGTTCATTCTTATGACGTGGAATAAGAATTGAATAAAAACTAGGCATAAAAATTATTTAGAAAAAAAAAAAAGCTGCCCATTCATTGGGCACTCCTATATCAATACAAAACACAAGTAACTTTCTTTTTTTTAAGACACCCCACACCCCAAAAATAAAATATAAAATATAAAAGGTTTATGAAGCAAATTTCTTAGCAAATAACACCAAAAAAGAGCCTATTCGGTCAAGGTCAAAGTATTCAAACAAAGTTCCAAGTTTGTGACATAAGAAAGTTCCAAGCTCGCGACTTAAGAAAGCTTCAAGCTTAAAGGAGAACCACGCAACATTATGGTTCATTTTCAACAAAGGGAGTCAGCAGGGTTTGGACATTGACAACCCTTAACTTTGACTGCTGCTGAACTCTTTCTATGCCACTTTATTGTCACTTGTTTCTGGGGATGTGTATGTGAAACACTACCCATGGAAAATCTGTCAATATATATGAGGCAATTATATTATGATGGAAAACGACTGACAATGATAAAAATAATTATGAGATAGCAATAATACATGATATATGGTATCCAGCCTCAAGCCTATTTTCCCTGATGGGTCCACTTACAGTCTGTGAACTATATAGAATCAATAAACACTATGGTAATGAATGCTATGCAATCATTCTCTCTGGTCTAGCAAGAGATAACTGGCAAGGAAAAGGTTCCTTAACTGTAAAACACAAAAGAATTATGTCTCATTTTATAGTTCCACAGCAGGCAAAGACAAAGGGAAGACCCCTCTGTGGGCAAGGTAGCAGAAACTCCAGGATAGCCAAGGACAACACTCATCGACAAACAGATCCACCTCAGACGAAGACAGTGTCACTTAGTCTCAGAAGATCAATGGAGAAGCTCGAACAACACTTTGTTCGACAGGGGACCAGCCATACCCAGTGATGGACACACCTGTAAAATATCAACACAGTTCTGTCCCTCGAACCCCAAAGTTGACCTAGTGTTACACGGTCTGTGCTTCTGTTTGAACGTTCCCCGGGAGACCGATCGAGTAAGAGATTCGGGAAGAGATCAGGGGGTCAATTAAGTGGTCAGAGGATTCTTTGACTTCGATGAGGACCCCGAAGACAAAGAATCTCTCTTAAGACTTCTTGTACCTACGTCCAAAGCTCTCCCACTGGGAGGCAGACGACTCCAAACACCCACGGCAGGTGTTGCCCTGATCACAACGTGGCCTACGCAAGCTGTATGTTGATATATTTAGAAGTGTGACTGTCCAGATAAAAGTTATTTCGAGTCTTTTGTAGTGAAAACTGTTGTAACCAAGACTTTCCTAATAAAACCTCGCACCTGTATAAGGACGCAACAATATTAGCTTAATACTAGGTACACAAGGGAGCATGGTTTACCTGCAGTGGTTTGAGTTCAGCGTATGCAGAGAACCCAGGATGCTGCTTTCACCAAGAGAGGGGACGATGAAGAAAAGAATAAGAGCCAGTCAAACATTTTCATTCACGCAGAATTAAAACCAAGTAAACAGTACCCTGAACTTTCTGCTACTTGTCCAATAAGGAGCTTGAGGTATTATACCAGCTGTTGTGCAGCCACCACTGGGCCGATAGAAAACGTATCGAGCCTCCTGTGGGTCATATCTTGCAGGTAGTGGATTGTGAAAGTGTTCTGACATTTCATCACCTCAGCCTGAAGAACCTGTTTCTAAGAAGTTCCTCTTGAATGCCGGGGACATAGCTACGCCTCTGACACCATGAGCTCTGGGGTGACGTGAAGGAGGAGGGTCTGGATTCAGCACATGGTCTATGACCTTGCAAATCCATGCTGAGATGGTGTCCTTGGTGACTCTCCTCTTAGTCCTTCCAAAGCTGGCGAAGAGTGCAGGCACACAGGGACAGGCTGCGGCTGTTCTCTTAAGGTACAGCCTCAAACTCCTCACAGGGCAGAGTAAGAGGTCCGGGTCATCTGTTACAAAACGAAGACTCTAAATCCGGAAGGAGTCGAATTGAAGATCAGCTACTCCTGGGTTCTGAGTCTAAGCAACAAACTCAGGGACAAAGCTGAACGTTACCTCTCCCCCATCTCCTTTAATGGGCGATGTCGTATGAGAGACCATGAAGTTCACTAACTTGCTTGGCCGAAGTCAAAGCTAGCAGGAACACCGTCTTCCAAGTTAGGTGGCGATAATGGTTTATAGGGAGGTCTCTTTAGACACCTGAGAACTCGAACCACGTTCCATAAGGGAGGTCTCACTTCAGACTGAGGACAGATAGGTTCCTAACTTCGTATGAGTAATTAAAGTTCTAGCGATGAAGAAATGTCCATTCCATTCAGTCTTAAGGCAAGGCTTGAGGCTGAGCGATAGCCTTTTACCGCCAAGACATGCTGTTGGAGAGCACTGGTGCACTGCAGGGTGCTGGGGAGCTGGAGAGTGTTGGCGCGCAGCTGAACGCTTCGGAAGAACATCCGGATGATGAACAGGAGACAGGATGGATGACGGAAGGTTGGCAGAAAGGTCGAACTGGACCTAGGATGTCCCCTTTGGAAGGGCAAACATCCAATAACAGGGGTTGAAAACGATCCACAGAAGAGTTGATGGCCGAGGACTAGCAGCAGCATCATCAGGATAATGACCAGGAATGGGCGAAGGTTGAGGCCCAGAGGACGACTAAAGCGGAGGCTCCTCTGCGGGGGACGGCTGCAAACACAAGGCTGAAGACCTGAAGAGGTGCCTTTTCCCCGATTGTCAAGGACAACCTCTCAGGTGAAGCGGAGGGCAAGCTCTGAGACCTGGGATCAGTAAGCTCACCTAGATCAGCAATCCTTCGAAGAGGAGTCTCTATGAGAGAACTTCACCGAGGGGAAGAACCACTCACAGGAGAAAGACGATAGACTTAGTTTCCCCCTCGAAGGATGAACAGAACAGGGGAAACGTAGTCGTCAGCAACAGCCGGAGAGTCTGGAGGGGCAGATGCGTTGGCATCGGCCACAGAAGACGCCTCTGACACCAAAACGTCGACAGGAATTAGAGGATCCTCCTACGAAGTCAACGACGGCTGCAAACTCGCAAAGCGAAGGATGGGAAGTTGCAGTAAGGAGTCCTTGGAGGGCAGACCCAGGAGCCCCAAGGATGACCCAACCTGTAACACAGAAGACATAGACAAGGCCTCACCCGGGGGGAGAAGTGGGGCCCCTTTGCTAAGGGAAACAACACCATCTCTCAAGAACAAGGATTGGCCAAAAATTGAATTGTCTACGCTACTGCTCCACAGTCTCTTGGAAGAGGCCGAACGAGTAGGAGCTTCGGAGGAAGGTCAGGAGGCAGAAGAAGAGGTCTTGTGTTTTTTTCCCTTCAAAGGATTCTTGAAAAGAGAATTATCCCTCTTTGACTTCTTCTTCCGCCGTCGTCCAAACCTTTCCCACTGGTAGGCAGACCACTCCCGACACTCATTACACATATTACCACAATCACACCGTTGACCTCTGCAGGTGGGGCAAAGGGTGTGGTGGTCGGTGTCCACGGCCGACATGAAGATACCACAGGGCCAGCCTTCAAGTCCAGGGCAGGTACGCATGGCGGCAAAAGTCAACACAAACACATACCTTTAAAGAAAAAGCACAAACAAAAACCATTAATGGCAGTCCAAAATATAACTTGGTGAGGATAAAGAACGACAACGAGCCCAAACCAAAGTGACCTAAATCACTGGTGTGTGAGAGGGAGCGGTAGCAAGCAACCCCACCCTACCCCTACTAACTAGCAGAATGGGTAGTTAACCCTCGCTAAAAGTCTTATGGCTCATTTTCAAGCCTTGCCGAAAGTAATATCCCTATAAATAGCGAAGGTTTGTATAAAGTGACGGAACAAAGAAATATTTCTTAAAAGTTACATAAAAAATATTGCATTTAATCCTTCAGTCTTCTATTTTTCATATGCAAACACCGACAACAAACTTGACCCGAAATTAAACCCAAATGATTGCACTTAGTACAGTTAACATTAGGGTGAGCTATGAGTCCAAACAAATTGAATTTCTAATAAACAAACCATGACAGCTTCTGGATATGATTACTGCTCTGTATCACAAATACAATCAATATACTGTAAACTTAATTAATAACATGAGATATTCAATTTTGTTTACTCACATTAATACCAAAACCTGTAGAATTTAATCTTTTTTGGGCTCAAGCCATGTCGTCCTGATGGAAGGTTCCTATTGGTAGCTTTCTAAGGGATATTTGTCTACAGTGATATTCCCAGAGAATTGACCTTTAGGTCTCCAGAATTCTAACTTCTGGCGCGAATATCCTTAAAATTTCTCTTAAGGATATCGCATCATATCAGGGGACGTATATCTTGATACGACACATGGCAATCTTCACCCGGAATAACGTTTTTGTTTCGAGGAGGAAGAGTGGCAAAAATAGAAAGGGAGCTGTTATCAAGGTTACCCTTCCTCCCGTACTACTACGAGTATCCAAGATGGCGATCATTCCTATTTTTGTAGGGAATTCGCACGGGGGTTTTCCTTGTTGTTCTAACGTTTGTGATTGTTAATTTGAGGATTAATCATGCAATCTCCAGCTTCTTCTGCCTCTGGGAAGTTGAGTACTTATTCTTTACAGTGTATAATTTTTAGCTCCTGCCTCACAGAGAAATTAGTGTAATTTAATGTGTTCGAAGCTTGGCCAGTCACCGGAGGCGCCATGGGCGCTGTCGTTCATGACGCATGTGTTATTTAGTTAGCAGAAAAGATATTCCCGGTTGTAATAGCAATAATAAATTATGAAAGCTAATTAGGCACAATTATACTAGCAAAGATATATATGTTTATGCATACATTTTCCTCTTCCTTATGTCGATTGTATACGTTAAAGAGTTTCGGCGATTTAGGTAACCAAGATCTCGCCCCGCGCTAGGCTACATAGCCTATGCGCTTTAGTATACTTTCATACATAATCCCCGTTTACCCTCGTGTATCAGTTTAGCAATTCAACGGGAGATAGTATATCTCCTAGAATTATTTATATAACTCGATACTCGTCTCCTGTGGAGATTTAAGGGTAATCCCTCCTTCCCTCTGAGTGCCGCCATAGGCGATAACCCTATCTGGTCTTGCCATACAGTAGTTCACTCCGGCTTGACTATGCTAGGGTTTTCTGTCTCCCACCCTTGCCAGCGAGTATCCCGGCTTTAGTTTTCGACAGAACCTCAAAGTATTCAGTCTTTCTGCTGGCGGCCGAGCAGCAGGGCGAGTAGTCACTCCCCTGCCGGCTTACAGCTGTCGGCATAGGAGGCTATGCCTCCCTAGGCCGCACCTGAAGTGGTAGTATGATGCCGCCACCTTCTCCCCTGCGGTCTAGAAGACTAGTCCTGTTTCGGCAGACCCTAGGCTAAAGAATAGATATTTTTCTGCCCCCTAAGATGGCGTCGATACTGAAACAAAGTTTCTCCCTTGTGTGGAAGTGGCGGCAATCCTGCCGCCTTCTTCCACACTTGATACAGGACCCTTTTCCCTGCCCCTCTCTGTCCTTTAGCAATGGCCTAGCTATCGCCCTGTGGCCGTCGTTCTACAATCTCACCGCTTGCCGGGTAGATTGTGGTGCTGGCTGGGCTCCTACATAAGCAGCTGTATAGTCACTCAGTCTTTCCCTTATGGACGCAAGGCTGCGGGAAAGGTTATGCCGGCTGTGTCGGCTGCCGGTAGGAGACCCCTCTACTGTTGAATGTCCTTCAGTCCTCCCTTGGATTGCAATCCACATCCCTGAAGCCGGCAGCGACCGGCAACGGATCTTGTGGCTGGATGGAAGCTTGAATGACGTATTCTCCCATTACATTTGAACCCTCAATCTGGAGGAAGGTAGTAAGGTTAAGTACTTACACCCTTATTTACTGTAAAATGATATTTTAATTATAAAATAAATTTTTGAATATACTTACCCGGTGAATATATAATAGCTGCTGCTCAGCGGCTCGACAGAAAACACACACAAAAACTCGCGAGCGATCGCTATGAAGGTTGCGGGTGTGCCCACCAGCGCCAACTATCGGCCAGATACCACACATGCATGTAAACAAGCCTTCAATTCTTCTCGTCCCGCTGCGTCTCTATTGGGGAGGAAGGGAGGGCCTTTAATTTATATATTCACCGGGTAAGTATATTAAAAAATTTATTTTATAATTAAAATATCATTTTTAAATATTTAACTTAGCCGGTGAATATATAATAGCTGATTCACACCCAAGGCGGTGGGTAGAGACCAGAGTTAATTAAGTTTACAGCGTATATGCTTAGAGTTTTTGACAGTTATCAATATAACAAAACCAAAATATATAGGTACCTGGTAAGGAAGTTGACTTAGACGATTACTCTGCCTTGTAAGTCTGTCTTCCTCACGAAGCCCAGCGATCCTCTTAGGATGCTGAAGGACTCCCAGGAGCTGAAGTATGAAGGGTTGCAACCCATACCAACAGGACCTCATCAAACCCCTAATCTGGGCGCTCTCAAGAAATGACTTTGACCACCCGCCAAATCAACCAGGATGCGAAAGGCTTCTTAGCCTTCCGTACAACCCAAAACAACAATATTAAAAAACATTTCAAGAGACAGATTAAAAAAGGATATTGGAATTAGGGAAGTGTAGTGGTAGAACCCTCACCCACTACTGCACTCGCTGCAATGAATGGACCCAGTGTGTAGCAGTCCTCGTAAAGAGTCTGGACATTTTAAGTAAAATGACGCGAACACTGACTTGCTTCTCCAAAAAGTCGCGTCCATGATACTTTGCAGAGATCTATTTTGCTTGAAGGCCACGGAGGTTGCTATAGCTCTAACTTCGTGCGTCTTAACCTTAAGCAAACATCGGTCTTTCTCATTCAAGTGGGAATGAGCTTCTCGTATTAAAAATCTGATAAAATATGACAAAGCATTCTTTGACATAGGCAATGATGGTTTCTTGACTGAGCACCATAATGCCTCAGATTTACCTCGTAATGACTTAGTACGAGCTAAATAGAACTTAAGAGCTCTAACAGGACATAACACTCTTTCCAGTTCGTTGCCTACGATCTCTGATAAACAAAGAATATCAAAAGATTTAGGCCAAGGACGAGAAGGCAGTTCATTTTTGGCCAGGAAACCAAGTTGAAGAAAACAAGTGGCTTTTTCTGTAGAAGAGCCGATGTTCTTACTGAAGGCATGCAGTTCACTGACTCTTTTAGCCGAGGCCAAGCACACTAGGAAAAGTGTCTTGAGAGTGAGATCCTTCAGGGAGGCTGAATGTAATGGCTCAAACCTGTCTGACATGAGGAACCTTAGGACCACGTCTAAGTTCCATCCAGGAGTTGCCAAACGACGTTCCTTAGAGGTTTCAAAAGACTTAAGGAGATCTTGTAGATCTTTATTGTTGGAAAGATCTAAGCCTCTATGCCGAAAGACCGAAGCCAACATGCTCCTGTAGCCCTTCATCGTGGTAGCTGAAAGGGAGCGAACTTTTCTCAGGTGTAAGAGAAAATCAGCGATTTGGGCTACAGAGGTACTGGACGAGGATACAGATGCTGACTTGCACCAGTCTCGGAAGACTTCCCACTTCGACTGGTATACTCTAATGGTAGAAGCTCTCCTCGCTCTTGCAATCGCACTGGCTGCCTCCTTCGAAAAGCCTCGAGCTCTAGAGAGTCTTTCGATAGTCTGAAGGCAGTCAGACGAAGAGCGGGGAGGCTTTGGTGTACATTCTTTACGTGGGGCTGACGTAACAGATCTACTCTTAGAGGAAGACTCCTTGGAAAGTCTACCAGCCATCGAAGTACCTCGGTGAACCATTCTCTCGCGGGCTAGAGGGGAGCAACTAACGTCAACCTTGTCCCTTCGTGAGAGGCGAACTTCTGCAGTACCTTGTTGACAATCTTGAAAGGTGGGAATGCATATAGGTCAAGATGAGACCAATCTAGAAGAAATGCGTCTATGTGTATTGCTGCTGGGTCTGGGACTGGAGAGCAATAGATTGGAAGTCTCTTGGTCATCGAGGTTGCAAAGAGGTCTATGGTGGGTTGACCCCAAGTCGCCCAAAGACTCTTGCACACGTCCTTGTGGAGGGTCCATTCCGTAGGAATTACCTGACCCCTCCGACTGAGGCAGTCTGCTAAGACGTTCAAGTCGCCCTGGATAAACCTCGTTAACAGGGAGATGCCTCGATCTCTTGACCAAATGAGCAGGTCCCTTGCGATCTCGTACAGCGTGAGGGAGTGGGTGCCTCCTTGCTTGGAAATGTATGCCAAGGCTGTGGTATTGTTGGAGTTGATCTCTACCACTTTGTTTCGAAGGAGACTCTCGAATTTCATCAAGGCCAGGTGGACTGCCAAAAGCTCCTTGCCGTTGATGTGCATGCTCCTCTGACTTGAGGTCCACAGACCTGAGCATTCCCGACCGTCCAGGGTCGCACCCCAACCCAAATCCGACGCGTCTGAGAATAGTACGTGGTTTGGGTTCTGAACTGCTAGGGAAAGTCCCTCTCTCAGGCTGATATTGTCGTTCCACCAATTCAGGTATGCCTTTACTGGTTCGGAGATCGGGATTGAGACCGTCTCTAACGTCTTGTCCTTTTTCCAGTGAAAGGCTAGATGGAACTGGAGGTCGAAGGTGTAGCCTTCCTAGCGAGACAAACTGCTCCAGGGATGATAGAGTTCCTACTAGACTCATCCAATTCCTGACTGAGCATCGTTCTCTCTTCAACATCAGTTGGACTTTGAGCAGGGCTTGCTCTATTCGGGGGGCAGACGGAAAAGCCCGAAAAACTGGACTGCGAATCTCCATCCCTAAATACAGTATAGTTTGGGATGGAATCAGCTGGGACTTTTCTAGGTTGACCAAAAGTCCCAATTCCTTGGTCAGATCCAATGTCCAATGAAGATCCTGCAGACAGCGATGACTGGACGAGGCTCTGAGAAGCCAGTCATCCAAGTACAGGGAGGCTCGGATTCCCGATAAATGGAGGAATTTTGCTACATTCCTCATAAGCCTCGTAAACACGAGAGGAGCAGGACTTAGGCCAAAGCACAGGGCCCGAAACTGGTATACCACATTGTTGAAAACAAACCTCAGAAACGGTTGGGAATCTGGGTGTATGGGGATGTGGAAGTATGCGTCTCTTAGGTCGAGAGAGACCATCCAGTCTCCCTTTCTGACTGCTGCTAAGACTGATTTCGTGGTCTCCATGGTGAACTTTGTCTTCGTAACAAAGACGTTGAGTGCACTGACGTCTAGCACCGGTCTCCAACCTCCTGTCTTCTTCGGTACTAGGAAGAGACGGTTGTAAAACCCCGGTGATTGAAGGTCCGAGACTTTCACCACCGCTCCCTTCTCTAGCAATAGAGACACTTCTAGGTTCAGGGCTTGTCTCTTTGACTCCTCTCGGTACCTGGGAGAGAGGTCGATGGGGGAAGTCGCTAGAGGAGGTTTGCGTACAAATGGAATTTTGTACCCCTCTCTGAGCAACCTCACAGATTGTTGGTCTGCGCCCCTCTTCTCCCAGGCCTGCCAGAAGTTCTTCAGTCTGGCTCCTACTGCTGTCTGAGGCTGCGGGCAGTCAGACTCTGCCACGTGAGGACTTGGCTCCTCTCTTCTTTCCTCTCTTTCCCTCGGCACGAGTACTTCCCCTGCTGGGAGCTCTGCCACGAAAGGGCGGAATAAATCTGGACGCCGGAGTGTCTATCCTAGGTCTAGCAGAAAAGGATGTCGAAGGAGTCCCTTTGCGAGCAGAGGACGCCACCAAGTCATGGGTGTCCTTCTGCACGAGTGAAGAAGCTATGTCCTTAACCAATTGTTGCGGGAACAAAAACTTTGATAAGGGAGCAAAGAGCAGTTCAGATCTCTGACAGGGAGTAACTCCTGCCGAAAGAAAAGAGCAAAGGGACTCTCGCTTCTTTAAGACTCCCGACGTAAAAGATGAGGAGAGCTCATTGGAACCATCGCGGATGGCTTTATCCATACAGGACATAATCAGTAAGGAGACATCTCTATCAGCCAATGAGATTTTCCTACTTAAGGCTCCCAAAGATCAGTCAAGGAAGTTGAAAACTTCATAGGCTCTGTAAATGCCTTTCAGCAGATGGTCAAGGTCCGAGGAGTACCAACTAATCTTCGAGCGTCTCATGGCTAGGCGGCGGGGAGAGTCTACAAGGCTTGAGAAGTCACCCTGGGCAGAGGCAGGGACTCCCAAGCCGAGAACTTCTCCCGTGGCATACCAGACGCTCGATCTAGACGAGAGTTTAGACGGAGGGAAGGCAAAGGCCGTCTTCCCCAAACTCCTCTTGGTTTCCAACCAGTCGCCTAAAAGCCGTAAAGCTCTCTTGGAAGAGCGAGAGAGCACAAGTTTTGTAAAGGCTGGCATGTTAGCAGGTAAGCCTAGAGCAAACTCAGACGGTGGCGAATGAGGAGCAACAGCGACGAAGTGATCGGGAAACAACTCCTTAAAAATTAACATGACTTTCTTAAAGTCCATTGATGGAGGAACTGTTCTGGGTTCGTCTCCATCCGAAGGATGATCATCATGCTGAGGGTCAGCAACGTCCTCATCTGAAGGATCCTCATCTGACAACTGCTGAGTAACAAGCAAAGGGGTTGGCAATGCTTGACACGCAGCGTCCACACGCACTGGTGCATTAGTAGCGGACCAGGACGCAACGTCATGTAACTGCTTAACAGTCTGTGAACTGTCAACAACAACAGGTGCGGGAGGACGCTCGGCGTCCACTCGAGACTGTTTTGACTGCCTAGTCTGAGCAGTCAAAACAACTCTAGACTGCGGTGGTTGACGCTCAGCGTCAAAACAAGTCAACTCCGCTGGTTGGCGAACGTCCTGAACGTCAACAGGAGCATTAGGAAGTGGCCTAACGTCCAAATGCGGCTGAAAGTCAACACGTGACCGCATCGAGTGAGGCTCTACATATCGTGACTGACGTGACTTAGCTACGCCAACGTCAACAGGACGCACAAAGGTTCGTTTGGGCGGCTGAAGGCCAGGATCTCGATGAGATAAACGACTAGGATCAACGTGAACCTTATCGGCAGAATAGTCTTCCATAAGGGAGGCGAGCTTAGTTTGCATGTCCTGCAGTATAACCCATTTAGGGTCCACGGGAATGGGTGCGGTAAACGACGGGGTTAACGTCTGAGACGGCACAACCTTGCCTACACCAAGACTCTCTGAGCCTGTGTAACGTTGTTGCTTAGGCGGCGAGCAGTCATCCGATGACTGCAACGGGTCAGAACTGTCCCAATGACTACATCCAGGACGCTGGACCTGTCCTGAAGGGACCGACTTTCGCTTAAGGGGCCTAGAAACCTTGCTCCACGGTTTCTTATGCGAAAAGCCTTCGGATGACGAGGAGAAAATGAGCTCTCTCGTCTTATGGTAGGGGCGATCTTGGTGAGATACGCCTGATACCATAGAGGGAACGTCTGTTCGCTGATCAAGGCCTCTCGAACCCATAAGTCGTACGACATTACTTCTCCCCTGGGCTTGGGAGCTTGCAAGAGGTCTCGGACTAGGTGAACGACAGGCACGAACAGACGAACCCTCGGTCGCAACACTGTTCACAACACTTTGCGCACTAATCACTTTCCCACTATTTTCCGCTGTGGCACTCTGACACTTAAGCTCTTTAACGTCAGCCATGAGTTGATTACGATCAGTTGCTAACGCTTCAACTCTTTCACCCAAGGCATGAATAGCACGTAACATGTCTTGCATAGATGGTTCCTGAGTGCCAGAAGGGGGGTTAGGTACAACCACTACAGGGGAAGGATTAGGGTCAGGGGCATGTGGAGAGGAAAAATCTACTGACCTAGAGGAACTCCTCCTTACCCTATCTCTCTCTAGCCTACGAGCATACTTATCGTATTCGAGCCAATCGAATTCCGAAAGGCCCACGCATTCCTCACACCGATCTCCTAATTGACAGGTTTTACCCCGACAATTAGAACACACACTATGTGGGTCGAGAGATGCCTTTGGAAGACGCCTATTACAGTCCCTAGCATTACACTTACGAAATCTAGGGGCTTGTGAAGCGTCAGCCATTTTGAATTAGTCAAAGAAAGTCCAAAAAAAACAATCCAAGTCATCAACAATTAAATCTGTCCAATAAAGAGTTCAAGAGTTTAAGTTGAGGAAAAACACCTGCACTGCGAAAGCTCAAACCAAAATGAAGTACTTCACCAATTATGTTGAGAAAACTCCAGGTTATACAGCGAGTATTGATACGTCTTGTCGTCAAGGTCGACAGAGAAGAATTGAAGGCTTGTTTACATGCATGTGTGGTATCTGGCCGATAGTTGGCGCTGGTGGGCACACCCGCAACCTTCATAGCGATCGCTCGCGAGTTTTTGTGTGTGTTTTCTGTCGAGCCGCTGAACAGCAGCTATTATATATTCACCGGCTAAGTTAAATATTTAAAACATACAATTTAATAAGGCAACCCTTCACTCAATGCTTTCTCTCTCTCTGTCAGCTAGTGCCGCCAGGTACTAACCCAGCCGGCAGCATGCCGACTGGACCGGCGCCGTCAGGTACTAACGCAGCCGGCGACATGCCGGCTGGACCAGTGCCGCAAGGTACTAGGATGTCGCCGGCCGGACCGTGCCGCCAGGTGCTAGCCTAGCCGGCAACATGCCGGTTGAACTACAGTATATGATTATACAGTAGCCAGTATATTTGCAGTATAGTACATACTGCAGATAGAAAACTAAAGTATATATTATACAGTAGTTATTTTCCAACATACCTTGTGTATCCTGTACAGCCTATTGTTGAGACAAATCCTATATTGGAAGAAAAGAGTTCTTTCAATACACTGATAGTTAATCAGTTAACAACTTACCCCACAATATTATAGAACTTAAGAAGGGTCAGTGTTAGTATACACTTATTCTATCCCTAGAGGTTAGAACCCTTCTCATCGAGTTTGCCTGGACATGGAAACTCTATAGCTTTAATTTTGGGGGAGGTCACAGCAATATGCTGGATAGGAAACACAAGTAAGTGTCTTTCCTAATTCTCTTCTGGCTTAACTATCCTAAGCAATAATGGTAAAAATATTAGTATTAATATTTTGCATAATTTGCTCATCATGTGAGATAAACAACTGCATACTCAGTTAATTTTCCTCTCTTTATAGGAGGACCAAATGAAGTGCGACATCATCTTCTGCAACCACAGGAGTAAGGACTTCTGTGGTCACAAAGCGTGCACGTCTCATGCCACCTGCACCGCAACTATCAAACTCCTGCGGTACTGGGACCCCCAAGACTGCAACATTTGCCGGACCTTTGTGACCGAAGGTTTCGACGACCCCAAGTCAACGGAGTCAAGGGATGCAGCAAAAGCAAAGCTGCGGAGATGGGTACGGGGGTTCCGAAAGAACTCTACAGGACCGTACCTACCAAATGAAAGGATGCGTGACTTGCTGTTCCCAAAAGCGGGTAACAAAGCTGTCGTGCCGCAAGCACGATCCAGACCTCCCTGCGTCCAGATTGCCATTGAGACGGATGTCAGCCAGGCATTACAAGGCATGGACATTCACCAGGAGGAAAGGAAGTCTGAAGGACACTGAAAAGGATCTGTTGAAGGATGATCCCAAGGAGTCTACTCTACCACCAGATGAAGATGATGATGTCGAGTCGGAGTCCCTTCCGTCTGTGCCAGCACTGGAGCCGTTACCCTCAACCTCTTCCTCCTCTGCCCCTCGATCAGGCGAGATGGCCTAGGCTCTGGCCCATCTTACGGCCTTAATGGAGAGCATTCGCAAGCAAGGCGAAGGTAGGGAAGCGAAACTCGAGAAAGAGCTCCATGAAGCTCGACTCTCCGCCTCCCAAGGGTCATACAAACGACCTAGAGTCCAAGACCTCCCACCCTGCTCCGAAACCAATCCCTGGAGGTATGCGGAGTTTATGCCAATAAAAAACAGCAAACTCTACATATCAGAGAAGATGGGAGCTGTCCCCCTAAATGACATTCAGTTCTGGCCAAGCTTTAATGCTTACCCAGACTGCTTCATCTGACTGAAGCAGGAGCCAGCGTCGAAAGAGGAGACGGAACCCAAGGAGGTCATGGTATTCGACAACGACAAGGCACAGGCTCTCTTGTTGAGCAGCCTGAAGAAGGTGGGCCACACAAACTCTAAAGTGTCAGCCCTGAGCATGAAACATACTACCTTTCTTGCTCCTGCTACAATAACCTTCCCCTTCACATCGAAGGCTTTTAAAGCTATTGCCAAGGCAGTGGAAGCAGGCAAACCATGTCCTACACTGGAGGAGTGTAGACCTCTGTCATTAGCCCTGCCCATGGAGGATAAGGAGTGGAAAGAAGTCCACCTAACCTTCTCTGTAGGGAAGTTGGATGCAGATATCGCGGGACAACAGTTCAGTGAGAATCTCCCGAAATTGTCAGACTTTCTCTTGCGTAGGGAGCAAGAGACGAAGGAGAGACTGGCAGCATTCCTATCCCTACAAAACTGCATGGAGATGTGTGCAGGCCTAAAAAGCACCCCAGACATGAACATGGTCATGGCCAAAATGCATATAGCCACCTTAGTGAAGGACCTGTACACCTTTATGAAGGCCAGGAGAGCATGTAGAGAGTTCGTGTCACAGGAAGCTGATAGCTTCCAATATCTGGGGTAAGGACCTCTTCCCAAATAAAGTGGTCAAGGAGGTAGTCGATAGAGCCGCCACGGAGAATAGGAACCTTCTGCAGAAGTGGGGCATTTCGTCTAAACGCAAGTGTTCCTCGGATGCGGGTCCCCAACCTGAAAGGAAGACCATGAAACCCAGACTACCCCCTCCACCTGCCCTACAACATCCCACAGTCACCATGACTGCGATGCCTCAAGTGGTTACTCAACCACAAACCACATTCCAGGTGGTGCCTCGGCAGCTGGTTGCCCAGTCACCAGCATTCAACCCTGTGTTCGAGAGGCAAACCACTACCTTTCGTCTCAAAGGTAGAGGCTCCAGACGGGGCTCCTCAAAACAGCCCTGACAAGGTAAGGGAGAACGCAGTCAGAGAGGTAAATCCTCCGGACAACCGAAGCAATGTGATGCTTCAGGTAGGAGGGAGGCTCCAACAATTTCAGGATCGTTGGACCTTCAATCCTGGGGCCCACAGCCTAATAAAGAACGGACTTGGATGTAGCAGGAGCAAGCCTCCACCATCTTTTCCTCAATTCTTCCTACACTCCACCCCCTTATTGGAAGAATATACCCTAGAACTATTGAGCAAACAGGTAACAAGGAGGGCAAAGTCCATGAAATTCCAGGGAAGGCTGTTTTGTGTTCCCAAGAAGGACTCGGACAAACTCAGTCTTTCTGGACTTGTCGCCACTCAACAAGTTCATAAAAAACGGCAAGTTCAGGATGTTAACCCTTCAACACATAAGGACCCTGTTACCAAAAGGGGCATACACAGTCTCAATAGACCTGGCAGATGCTTACTGGCATATTCCAGTCAACCGCCCCCTCTCCTCCTACCTAGGATTCGAGCTACAGAAGAAAAAGTACGTCTTCAGAGCCATGCCCTTCGGACTAAACATAGCCCCAAGGATCTTCATG
The DNA here is from genome assembly GCF_036898095.1 of Palaemon carinicauda. Taxonomy (NCBI): domain Eukaryota; kingdom Metazoa; phylum Arthropoda; class Malacostraca; order Decapoda; family Palaemonidae; genus Palaemon; species Palaemon carinicauda. Next base: position 174,666 of record NW_027170075.1, on the reverse strand, counting down.
AAACTTGCAGACGCAGTCGTTCAACAACTACGCCTAAAAGGCGTTCAGGTAGCAGCGTACCTGGACGGCTGAATGGTGTCGGCAGCATCCAGGACAGCTTGTCTGCAAGCATCCAAGAAAGTGATCTAGTTCCTGGAACATCTGGGATTCAAGATCAACTTCAAGAAGTCTCGACTCTCTCCAGCTCAGGAGTTTCAATGGCTTGGAATACATTGGAACTTGAAGTCACACTGCCTCTCCATTCCCCCAGGGAAAAGGAGAGAGATTGCAAGGTCTGTCAAGAGACTACTGAAATCCGACAGGATCTCAAGGCGCCAACAGGAAAGAGTACTGGGCTCTCTCCAGTTCGCAGCAGTGACAGACCGAGAAGATACGCATCAAACGCTCGAAGAGATCTAAAATTACCGATACCGGCCTTACTACGATCACTTCTCAACCCATGGTCGAAAGCCAAGAGCCTAACGAGGACCGTGCCCTTGCAACCACCTCTGCTGTCGATGACCATCCACATGGATGCCTCGACGGAAGGATGGGGAGGTCACTCCCACCAGAGGAAAGTCCAAGGGACTTGGTCTTCTCTGTTCAAGACCTTTCGCATCAACATTTTGGAGGCCATGGCAGTCCTCTTAACATTGAAAAACTCTCCCCTCGCAGATCAGCTCACATCAGGCTGATCTTGGACAGCAAAGTGATAATGAGATTTCTGAACCGACAAGGCTCGAGATCGCCCCATATCAACCACGTGATATCGGCCATCTTCCGTCTGGCGGAAAAGAAGAGATGGCACTTCTTATCAGCAGTTCACCTTCAAGGGTTCTGCAATGTGACGGCGGACGCTCTAGCCGATAGAGTCAGAATGGTCCCTGGACGCAGACTCATTCTCTTTCATCTAACAACAAGTCCCAGAACTGCAGATCGACCCCTTCGCAACGATCGACAAAAAGAAACTACCTCGATATGTAGCCCTATACGAGGACCCTTTAGCGGAGGCGACGGATGCCATGTCCCTTGATTGGAACAAATGGACCCGGATTTACCTGTTCCCTCCGACCAATCTCCTGCTGAAGGCCCTCAACAGGCTAAGATCCTTCCGAGGAACGGCAGCTCTAGTGGCTCCCAAGTGGCCCAAGAGCAACTGGTTCCCTCTGATAATGGAACTGAAGCTGAGGCTGGTCCCTCTACTGAACCCAGCACTATATCAACGGGTTCAGAAGTCGACTGTCTTCACTTCATCACAGAGAACCCAAAACCTTCATCTCATGATTTTCTCGTCCTAGCGGTTAAGAAAAGATTTGGGATCTCAAAAGGCAGTATAGACTTCTCAGAAGAATAAAAGTCCAAGTCAACTAGAAGACAATATGAATCGTCTTGGAAAAAGTGGTTTGCTTTTGTTAAAGGAAAAGGCCCGAAAAAATCTCAATTAGACTTTTGTCTGTCCTTCTTTATCCACCTTCATGAACAAGGTCTTGCGGCCAACAACATAACTACATGTAAGTTGGCCCTGACTAGAACTCTTCTATACGCCTTCCAAGTGGACTGACGAACGATATCTTTAACAAGATCCCAAAGGCATGTGCATGTTAATAGTTTATATAGGACATATCTGTTTTGACACTTTTACTGTTTTTAGAATGATATATTGTTAGTTTATCTCATCATTTATTTATTTTCTTATTTCCTTTCCTCACAGTTCTATTTTTCCCTGTTGGAGCCCTTGGGCTTATAGCATCTTGCTTTTCCAACTAGGGTTGTAGCTTGGCTAGTAATAATAATAATAATAATAATAATAATAATAATAAAGGGATTTTGACGTAGGAAAAATCTATTTCTGGGCGAAGGACCTGTGCCGCCCAGTGAATAAGCTCCATTTAGCACTTATTCTTAGGTAATTTACTGCTAAATATACCAGAGAAAAAATGTAAAGGAGTGCTAGGTTAACTAGCTCGCTCACCTATTGGTGTCGGTATAAAATTGGGCGTATAATCCAGAGGTCCCGCACTATTTAGATTCATCCACGACAGAAACCCCAATAGAGGAGAGCCGTTCAACCTCACTCGGTACTACTAACAATGCATCCGCTCAGAACCCAACTCCTTAGCACCCAAAGTTTGGGGACTCCAAGGGAGAGGAGCTGGGAGGGTTCACTGGGCGGCACAGGTCCTTCGCCCAGAAATAGATTTTTCCTACGTCAAAATCCCTTTTCTGGGCTCGAACCTGTGCCGCCCAGTGAATCTATACAAGAGAAAATGTCACCAAACTTGCAAAATAAAGGAAAAAACATAAGCGTAAGGGAAATACAGGATGCTTTTAATCAGAGATGAGTACCAAAAAACAATTATAAGGGTATCTTAAATATGAACATAAATCCAATAAGGTAGGTATAATAATGCCGTGAGTGATAATATATACAGATACTCAGGAGCATAAAATTTACAAATATAATAACAGTATTCAGGTGCGAGACCAACGAATACAATAGGGTATAAATGAGGCAGGTAAGAGGGAGAGATAAAGAGTCAAGGCATTAACCTGTGAGTTACTTGGGAGTAACTACGCTCCCTGCGGCTACTGTAGAAAATTTTAGGGCTTCCAAATGTTTAAGGTAGTGTTTCTTGAACACTGACGGTGATTTCCACCCTGTATACCTGGAAAGGTCTGTAAAATTCATGTGGTGAAAGAAGTTCACCGAGGTAGCAACCGCCCTGATATCATGTGCAAGAGGAAAAGAGTCAGGGTTAGCTTGTTTAATAAAATACAAGATTTGTTGCCTGATCCCTTTAATAGTAATGGTACCGCCTTGTTCTCTAACGAATAGAGGCCCCGAGGAGTTAGAGGAGGTCCGGGATAAATAAGACCTAAGAGTAGTAACAGGGCACAGAGACGGATCTTGCGTGAGGGGAACAATTTTCCAGGAAGACCATCTGTTTTGAGGGTCTTCGTTCTTAGCCAAAAAGAATTTGTTAGGAGAAAGAAGGACCTCTCCCGAAGGCAGGAAGTCAATATGACCCGGGTCTCTCGACAAGGCTGCCAAAAAGAAATTCTTGCCCCGGAAGCCAAGCTCACCAGGAAAAGTGTTTTCCTGAGAAGGGGAATGTAATCACAAGAACTGTTAATGGTATCAGAAGCCAAACTGAGTACGTCATTAAGGAACCAGGTCACCGGAGTAGGACGAGTAACCGGTTTCAGTCTGGCACAAGCTTTCGGAATTGAAGCTAACAAAGAGTCGGTTAAGTCTATGTTAAAACCCACTAGGAAGATCTTTGTCAGAGCCGATTTAATAGTGGTGATAGTATTGGCTGCCAGACCTGATTCTAATAAAGATCTAAAGAAAGTGACTGTAAGGTTCAAGTTCATACAGTTCACGTCTGAGTCTATTAAAAATTTTGCCAACTTTTTAACTGCAGAGTCATACTGGCGGATGGTGGAATCCCGTTTATCCGATTCTAGGAACAAGGTGTTTTGAGGATCAATATTGACACCATGCATAGCCGCAAACTTCATAAAGTCCATAAAGTTAGGGCGCTCTGAATGTTTGAGAAAGCGTACACAACGCGTGTTTGTACTATCTGAGACAGAACCGGATTGGGTATCGGGTGAGGGTATAGTCTCAACTCTCGCAGGAGAGGATACCAGTTGCTCTTGGGCCAGTTGGGTGCGACCAAGGCTACTTGTCCCTTGAAGGATCTCAGTTTGTCTAGAACTTTCAGCAAAAGATTCACCGGGGGAAAGAGATAAATCTTTTCCCAGGTGTCCCAATTCTGTGACATGGCGTCTGTGGCGTAAGCCTGAGGGTCTAGATTGGGAGCCACATATACTCTCAATTTGTGGTTGGATTCCGTGGCGAAGAGGTCCACTTGGAGACCGGGAACCTGAGAGAGAATCCACCGAAATGACTTTAGATCGAGTGACCATTCCGATTCTAGAGGGGAGGTCCGGGACAGGGCGTCTGCCACTACATTCCGGACTCCCGCCAGGTGGACAGCTGAAAGATGCCAACGGTTCAAGGCTGCTAGGGAGAATATGGCTACTAGAACATGGTTCAGAGGCCCTGACTTTGACCCGCCTCTGTTGAGGCAGCGGACCACCACTTCGCTGTCGAGGACCAGACGAAGGTGTTGTTTCTTGGGAAGAGCAAGACGTTTCAGGGTTGGAAGAACTGCCATGGCCTCTAGCACATTGATGTGAAATTGGCGGAACAAGGGAGTCCAAAGACCTTGAACTTTCTTGAGCTGAGAATAACCGCCCCAACCTGACAAGGATGCGTCCGTGTGAATGATTAATTTCGGAGGCGGAAATCGAAGGGGAACTGACTTTGACAGACTGTTTGCTCTTGTCCAAGGAAGAAGTCTTTCCCGTAGAATGGGAGGAAGGCGGACTTTCCTGTCCCGGAGCTTCCGGTTCGCCCTCGAACGCCAGACACGATTGATATCTTTCAATTTTGCCTTCAGAAGAAGATCCGTCACTGAGGCAAACTGAAGGGACCCCAGAATCCTCTCTTGGAGTCGTCTGGAACTTACTTTGTCTTTGAGAAAGCGTTTGGTGTTCCTTGCAATCTCTAACCTCTTGGGTCTGGGAAGACACAGAGTATGAGATATAAGATCCCATTGCAGGCCGAGCCATTGGAACTTCGATTTTGGAAGAAGACGGGACTTCTTGAAGTTGATCTGGAAGCCTAGAGATTGAAGATAATGGATGACTTTGTGAGTGGCTTTTAGGCAATTTTGGGAGGTGTCTGACCAAATGAGCCAGTCGTCCAGATAGGCTACTACTTGAATCCCTTGATTCCTGAGTTCCTGAACAGCGACTTCTGCTAACTTTGTGAAGATCCTTGGGGCGATGTTGAGCCCGAAAGGCATCACCTTGAAGGAGTAACTTTTGTCCCCTAAGTGAAAGCCTAGGTACGGACGGAAGTGTCTCGCTATCGGGACGTGATAATAGGCGTCTGTAAGATCGATAGAGGTGGTGACGGCCCCACGGGGAAGTAAGGTCCGCACCTGCGAGACGGTAAGCATTCGAAACTTGTCGCATTGAATGGACAAGTTGAGAAGGGATAGGTCTAGAATCACTCTTCTCTTGTCTGAATCCTTCTTCGGGACACTGAACAGCCGACCTTGAAACTTCAGGTGTTTCGTTTCTTGTACGGCGTTCTTTTGTAAAAGATCCTGGACAAATTCGACCAGGTCCGGAGTGGAATGTTGACGAAATTTGTTCGGAGGAGGAGGTCCTTGAATCCAACTCCACCCCAGTCCCTTGGAGATGATACTGAACGCCCAGGGACTGAACCTCCATTTGTTGCGGAAGGCATAGAGCCTCCCCCCTACCTGCTGCCTCCACGTCCGCCTCGGAAGTTCTTTCCTCTGCGAAAAGCTCTTCCCCTGCCTTTGTTCTGGTTAGAACCACGGTGGTAGCCTCATACGACTGGTTAAAGGCAGGAGAAGTGGCGGAGGCACCAGAAAGCTGGCTCTTAGGAAGCAGAACGGTGACATAGTCGTCCGAAGGAGCCTGAGAGGTGGAAGGCTGTGCCGGGGCAACAGGAGATGGGGGAAGAGGCAGCCGGAAAATGGGCGAACCAGTCTGCTGTTGCCTGAACTGGGTGGAAGTATATGGACGGAGCTTCTTCCTACCCCGGGCTTGGTAATTTGCAGGGTCAGATTTACGTTTAGGAGTCAAACCCCAACGGGCTTTAAGGCTCTGGTTGACTCTAGTGGCCTCCGCCAAGACTTCCTCTACAAGGTCCTCAGGGAAGAGGTTTGAACCCCAACAGGAGGACCGGATCAGCTTATTAGGTTCATGCCTAATAGTCGCCTCTGCCAGGACATGTTTGCGACACTTCCGTTTAGCAGTAGCGAAGTCATACAGGTCGTAGTATAATGACTGCAACGTAGCCTTGTTGAGAGATTTAAAAATACTCTCAGTATCGTAAGTCAAGGCTATCGACTCCGTGGAAGTGGCCAGGTTCAGAGTACGGCCAACGCGTAGGCGAGAATCATACTCCTGTTTAATGAGGGATTCCGGGAGACGGGGAAGCCGCTCACTAAACATTACCGAAGCACAGTCTGCTGCTAGCTTTCCAGAGGTAAATGTAGTATGGACGTTGTCCCAACACTCAATGCCTGAAGGAAGAAGGAGGGAGATTGGATCCACCTCTCGGATGGGAGGCAAGGGCTTCTCCTCCAGAGCATATTGGAAGGCAAGCTCTGCTACCTTATTGACACATGGAGTCACGGTGTTTTTGTCCATTAGGAACATTGTAAAAGAGCTCTTATAAGGCGTCAACATAGTGTTGGTGCAGCCGATGTCATTCAAGAATCTGGCCCACACAGATTGGGCCTGCTCTTTTGGGAAGATGACTGTCTCCTTGGGGACCTTGTCTAACCGAACCAAAGCTTCCTCGGTAAGCCTGGCATAACCATGAAATGGAAATGCCAGACCAGGAGGAAAGAATTCAAAGTCCTCTAGGGGACGAGTGCCAAGACCCTCCAAAGTTAACATTCCGTCTGAGAACGGGGAATGAAGAGCCATACGCCAAGGGTTGTTTTTGGCAAACTGCGGGAGCTTAGAGGCATCCGGGATGAGAGAGCTTTGGACCCGCTCCGGAGCACCTTGCTCTAATGCCCCAAGTCTCTGACCGATGTTAGAGAACATCGTGTCCATCTTAGACTGTATCTCTGATACAAACTTAGCCTGCATCTCCGACACGATGCGAAGCATGGCTGATTCGGAAAGGCCCGGGCTAGCAGCAGGTGTGGCGGAATGAACTCCCGGGTCGCGAGACTTAGAGGAGGAGCCAGAAGCCTTAGATGACAGGTTTGTATTCTGTTTAGAACCATGAGAAGCCTTATGAGGCTTATGAACTTTAGGTAAGGTTCTAGACTTATTCTTGGGGGGAACCGGGTGTGATCGTTGGGACGAATCACGGTCCCCAGAAAAACCATGGAAGGAAGAGCGATCAGAAGAAGAAGAAAGAGAGGGGCTGAGGATAGGAATCTCAGCGCCAGAAACACCTGCCTCACTTACCACCCTACCTGTATCTGGATCATCCAATAACATGGGTTCTACGTCAAGGTTCATGGAGGCAACATTGTCTTCTAGATCTCCGGGGGCGTCCGACGGATCCTGCTCTGGATCAATAAACCCCGCTATGGTGGCATCAATGTGGGCAATGATGGGAGCTGCAACATGCCTAGCCACAGCGGCTGAAGACTTGGCGTTGGGGTAAATCAGGGAACAGTAGTCCTCGGAGAGGACGTACGGCCGCTTGGACTTCACGTTCCGGGCAAAACCACCAACCCACACTTTCAGTGTGGCCTGAGCCGCAGACTTTTGCTCCGGGGATGCCTGAAATAATAGTGGGAATTATAAAAGGGCAGACTCCCAGTGGTCCTTCAAGACCATAGATATCTTACTAAATAGTGTATGTATGCCAAAAAAGGTAAGATAAATAAGAAGGCAACATAGCCAACGGGACTCACCGAGTCAGATCCAAGGGTGGTAACGAGGTCAAAACAGACCACACAGTTATCCGGGTGCCATACCACGACGTCCTCCAGCTGCACACCGCAGAGGGCGTGAGACCGACAGACGGTATGGCCGCAGGGCTGATGTAGAACAGCTGCACAGGCTGTCGTCTGACAATGCACCATCTATAAAAAGAATAGTATATGAGAAACTGTAATTCTCTTAAGTAGGGGCGGGTCCGAAGGACCCGGCCTAAACATAAGTCTAGCTTAAGACTAAAGTAAATAGTATATGAGAAACTGTAATTCTCTTAAGTAGGGGCGGGTCCGGAGGACCCGGCCTAAACCTAAGTCTAGCTTAAGACTAAAGTAAATAGTATATGAGAAACTGTAATTCTCTTAAGTAGGGGCGGGTCCGGAGGACCCGGCCTAAACATAAGTCTAGCTTAAGACTAAAGTAAATAGTATATGAGAAACTGTAATTCTCTTAAGTAGGGGCGGGTCCGGAGGACCCGGGCCTAACATAAGCCTAACACAAGATTAGGGCTTAACTGTAATATTCTTAAGTAGGGGCGGGTCAGGAGGACCCGGCCTAAACATAAGTCTAGCTTAAGACTAAAGTAAATAGTATATGAGAAACTGTAATTCTCTTAAGTAGGGGCGGGTCCGGAGGACCCGGGCCTAACATAAGCCTAACACAAGATTAGGGCTTAACTGTAATATTCTTAAGTAGGGGCGGGTCGGGAGGACCCGGCCTAAACAAAAGTCTAGCTTAAGACTAAAGGATAGCCATCCATTCCGGTCGAGCCGGGAGTATAAAAAAGGATGCAACAACAAAAATTTAAGACACAGGGTGTCTGATTTCCCGGGGCGAGGCTAAGCCCCGGGCCGGGAAATAAAAGTATCCAAAACCAATTCGTATAGGAACTCCGGGGTAGTGATCTGTCATATAATCATCATAGGAACTGTTATAAATTAAATAGGGGGGCGGAACTGTAGATAAGAACCGCCAACGGAACCCAGAGGGTTCATATAACATAAACCAGTGTGATAAGTGAATATAAAATAGGGTGCACCGGGATCCAACTCTGTTGACCGGTGGCCAACCAGACTAGACAGAGCCGAACCCGCCGGGACACCCGAAGGACAAAGTCCATAAACACTGAACTACCCCCTCTACAAGGAGGGAAGGCAACGGTCCCCTAGGGGAGAGGGGGAGAGAAGCCTAGCCACCCACCTAGCGAGAGGGGGAGCATGGGGGAGAATCACGTGATACGGAGCAGCTGGGCTACCAACTGACGATCCCCAACCAGACAGATCAAACGGAGTAATAGCACAATATTCATTATAATAGTAATAGCGTTGATAATATAAAATAAACACATAAAAATTTTTGGGCAAGGCATGCAACATAATAATAAAATCACAAAAGACACACCTGATGGCTTAAAAAATAACATTGCCGCCTAGCACGAAGGTCGGCAGCCATAACGATACGTAAATGATATCGGCCCAAAATTTGAACCACGAGGGTTCTAAACGCTAAATAATGAATATCCATAATAACAAATAAAATTTAATAATAAAAATAATACATATAGTAACACCGCGAGTGAAACTAAAAGCTCTCAAAACAGGAGTACCAACTGTAAATGGAATCAAGCAAGATCGGTATGAACGAAGAGAATACACTCCTTAAATTCAAATATTAGACGATCTAGGTTGCTCAAAACACAGCAAAACACAGCTTGGTACTTAACTTAGACGGTGTCTCCAGGGAAACCGACGAAGAGGCCATAATCCAAAGAAAATAAGCGAAAAAACGAGAGCACAACAAAAAAGCGGGTTACACACAAGACGTGCTAAAAGGAGTTGGGTTCTGAGCGGATGCATTGTTAGTAGTACCGAGTGAGGTTGAACGGCTCTCCTCTATTGGGGTTTCTGTCGTGGATGAATCTAAATAGTGCGGGACCTCTGGATTATACGCCCAATTTTATACCGACACCAATAGGTGAGCGAGCTAGTTAACCTAGCACTCCTTTACATTTTTTCTCTGGTATATTTAGCAGTAAATTACCTAAGAATAAGTGCTAAATGGAGCTTATTCACTGGGCGGCACAGGTTCGAGCCCAGAAATAATACTTATGTTTGTTCCTACAAAATAAGCAAACCTTGAGACCCCTTTTCTACTGTCTAGTATGACTCTTCCCTGCGGGGGGCAGGAAGCACTAATTTTGTCTATGATTAGCAGTAATGACGTACAACGGTAACGTCATATGTCTCAATGATTCGGATGACCATAAAAAAATTGTCCCAAGGTTAAGGCACTTATGAAAATCCACAGATACAGTACTTTCTAGTAATTCTCTGGTAAACTTCCATCAGTACGACATGGCTTGAGACCAAAAAACGGATATTGAAGCGAAGAAAAAAATCTATTTTTGGGTGAGATAGCCAAGTCGTCCTGATGGACCCGCTCTCCTTTTCCATAGAAAAGGTTTAGGCAAGATCCCTCCCGAAACTACTATATCTGTAGCAAAATGCTCAATGCTACAAGGAATGATCGCCATCTTGGATACTCGCAGTAGTGCGAGAGGAATGGTAACCTTGATAACGGCTCCCCTGCTGTTTCGCCACTCTTCCCCCTCAAAAAGAAAATGCTATTCGGGGTGTAGATTGCCATGTGTCATATCAAGATATACGTCCCCTGATATTATGCGATATCCTTAAGAGAAAATTTAAGGATATTCACGCCAGGAGTTAAAATTCTGGAGACCTAAAGGTCAATTCTCTGGGAATATCACTGTAGCCAAATATCCCTTAGAAAGCTACCAATAGGAACCTTCCATCAGGACGACATGGCTATCTCACCCAAAAATAGATTTTTCGCTTCGCTTCCAAAATCCGTTAAATAAATTGGGTCATGAATTTTACCCAGAAGACCCAGCCCTGGGACTTGGAATATTACTCAGCAAAATATCTTTAAATCTTAACTTCATTCTTGTGAAACCTGAATACAGTACTGTACTAAGAATGCTGTAAAATCATTTGACGAGAAACTCTCTCTCCAGGAAGACCAATCCAGATTAAAATGTCTGAGAAGAGCAATTGTGGAATTGAAAGAGAAACCAAATATTTAGATATTTTAATGAAGATTCTCCTCTCAAAGACAATCCAGTGAAAATTATATAACCTAAACTAATCACTAAGACTATAAAAGAGATCACATCAAGAAAATCACATAAATCTTAAAAAATACTTTTCTACCTTATTACTATACTTATATTAAAACCCCCAAAATGAAGCTATCTCCATACCATAGTACTTTGTATATAATTGCATGGCTTCATATTCCAATATGAGCAGACTGGCTTTTAATTCTTCCTTCCAACTAACTTTCATAACTTTACTAGAGTATAAAAAGCAGGTAGAATCATCCAGTATTACTTTCAAAAAAAGAGACAATGTCAACAGCATTCTTTCAAAAGGCTTCATGCTGTATATTATTCTCTAAGCTTTATTTAGGCTGTGATCAAGCCAATCAACTACTGGCCCTGAAACTAAATCAGCGGATATTTACAAGTTCAAACTTAGTACAAATGTTTTTTCTGTTGACGATGTTTCATTTCCTGGTTTTTATAATGCTTATTAATTCAACATTGTTATCTATCTTGAAATAATCTAATTTTCCTCTTATATAGTTTATTCTTTACATTCTTATTTCTTTACTGCATCAGACTGTCAACTATTTGGTCCCTTGGGCTAGTGGCAATTTGCTTCTGCACCTTGGCTTCTAATAGTAACAATTATGCTAATATGACAAATTTGGAAATAATTTGTATTTTTTCTAAAAATACAAACCTGGAGCTCTTTACACTGGAGATGCATTTTGGTAACAGCTGGAACTAGCTGCAAAACATTTAGCAATGTGTAACTACCCTACGGTAGTTAGCGAAGAGAGAGCAAGAGTTGGACCAACCACCTTGCTCACACCAGCAGTTGTAACTGAACGTCTCTTTGCAATTGCAGTATGTGTTAGGAGATCCAGTATTGTATACATTGGGAAAATGGTATTTTCATTATAAAATAAATTTTTGAACATACTTACCCGGTAGTTACATGTATAGCTTACGTCCCTGACGTCACGGCAGAAAATTCAAAACTCGCGCCAATCGCCAATTGGATAGCCAGGTGTACCACCCCTGCGCCCTAGCGAGGTACCTGGAAACCATTCCAGGAACAATCATATATTCCATGCCTCTAGTCTCTTAGAGGGGAGAAGAGTGGGACTTAAATTAGATATAACTACCAGGTAAGTATGTTCAAAAATCTATTTTATAATGAAAATACCATTTTTAAACATAAGACTTACCCGGTAGTTATATATATAGCTGATTAACACCTTTGATGGAGGGTTAGAGACAGCTAGTATATCTGGAATTCTGCTTAAGAGTTAATTAAAACAAACTTAAGGGTTCTTACCTGATAAGGAAGCTGACTTCAATGATACTCTGCCTCATTATGTCTGCTAGCCTTATGAGATCCAGCGGTCCTCCCAGGGGGCTGAAGATCTCGTAGGGACTGTCAAACCGGTGTATATACCTAATTATGACAGAACCTCCTCCAATAACCAGTTCTGGGTGCTCTCAAGGAACAAATTTGACCACCTGACAAAATCAATGATTGTGGAAGACTGACACAATCTCCACAAACAACCATAAAAACAATTAAAAGTACCAAGAGAAGAAAAGGTTATTGGGATTATGGGAACATAGTGGTGAATCCTTCACCCACTATTGCACTTGCTGCTACGAATGGACCCAGAGTGTAACAGTCCTCGTAACGAGTCTGAACACCTTTCAAATAATATGATGCGAACACAGAACTGCTTCTCCAGAAGGTTGTGTCCATTATGCTTTGTAGTGATCTGTTCTGTCTGAATGCTGTCGACGTTGCTACTGCTCTGACTTCATGAGTCTTGACCTTTAAAAGACCAAGGTCTGATTCATTACAATGAATATGTGTTTCCTTAATCAAAAGCCTGATAAAAAATGACAAGGCATTTTTAGACATCTGTAATGAGGGCCTTTTGACCGAGCACCATAAAGCTTCAGAGTTGCCTCGTATATCTTTTGTTCTATCCAAGTAGCATCTCAGAGCTCTTACTGGGCATAAGACTCTTTGCAACTCTTCTCCAACCAAATCCGTAAGATTCGGAATCTCACACGCTTTGGGCCAAGGTTAAGAAGGGCGTTCGTTTTTGGCAAGGAAGCCTAATTGTAAGGCACAGACAGCTTTACCATCACGAAATCCAACGTTTTTGCTAAACGCATGTATTTCACTCACTCTTTTGGCTGTTGCGAGACTAACCAAAAATAAAGTGTTCATAGTAAGGTCTTTCATAGAAGTTGAACCCAGTGGCTCAAACCTGTTGCTCATAAGATACTTCAAAACAATATCCAGATTCCAGGCTGGAGAATCATGGTTTCGTTGTTTTGTTGTCTCGAAAGACTTAAGAAGTTCTTGCAGATCCTTATTGTTAGAAAGGTCAAGGTTTCTATGTCTGAACACAGTTGCTAACATGCTCCTATAACCTTTAATAGTAGAGGAGGAGAAATTGCACTTCCTTTGAAGGTGGAGCAGGAAGTCTGCAATTTGAGCTACATAGGTACTGGATGAGGAAAGAGTTGACTCTACACCACTCTCTAAAAACCTCCCACTTGGATTGATAGACTTTGATAGTTGAAGTTCTTCTTGCTCTTGCAACGGCTTGAGCTGCCTCCTTCGAAAAGCCTCCACAGTAGATCTAGTGAGTCTTTCGATAGACTGAAGGCAGTCAGCTGAAGAACGTGGAGATTTTGATGGAATCCTTCCAAGTGGGGTTGCCTGAGTAGATCTACTCTTAATGGAAGTATTCTTGGAGTGTCTACCACCCATTCCAGTACCTCTGTGAACCATTCTCTTGACGGCTAATAGGGAGCCACTAGGGTCATCCTAATCCCTTTGGATGTTACAAATTTCTGTACCACTTTGTACAGGATCTTGTATGGTGGGAAGGCGTACAGATCTAGGTTGGACCAATCCAAAAGAAACGCGTCTATGTGGACTGCTTCTGGATCCGGCACAGGGGAGCAATACGCCTCTAACCTCTTTGTCTTTGAGGTTGCAAAGAGATCTATGCATGGACGACCCCAAAGACGCCACAGGCTTTTGCAAACTTGAAGGTAGAGTGTCCACACTGTCGGTAGGATCTGACCTCTTCTGCTGAGGCTGTCTGCCATTACGTTTTTCTCCCCTAGGATGAACATTGTTAGAAGGATAACGTTCCTCTTTCTTGCCCACAAAAGGAGATTCTTTGCCGTCTCGTACAGAGATATCAAGTGAGTTCCCCCCTGCTTGGCAATGTAAGCCAATGCCGTCGTGTTGTCCGCATTGACCTGAACCACTTTGTTGGTGACCGATTCCTCGAAACTTTTGAGGGCTAATAGAACTGCCAACAATTCCTTGTGGTTTATATGTAAAGACTTTTGGTTCTCTGACCATAGTCCCGAAACTTCCAACTTGTTTAGGGTTGCTCCCCATCCTGTGTCCGAGGCGTCGGAGCATAACACAAGGTCTGGGCTCTTTTGTGATAGGTCGAGACCTTCCTGGAACTTGTTCGGTTCTTCCCACCACCGAAGGCAGTCTTTGATGGCGTTCGTAATCGGAATGGACATCGTTTCTAGTTCTTTCTGCTTGTTCCAATGGCTGTTGAGATGGAACTGGAGAGGACGAATGTTCAGTCTTCCTAGGGGAACAAATTGTTCCAAGGAGGAGAGGGTTCCTACTAGGCTCATCCACTTCCTTGCTGAACACATATTCTTGCTTAGAAACGATTGGAGTTTCAATCTGGCTTGTTCCATCCTTAAAGGAGACGGAAAAGCCCGAAAAATCTGACTCCGAATCGTCATTCCCAAATAGAGAATCTCTTGAGATGGAATCAAGAGAGACTTTTCCTTGTTGACAAGGAGACCCCGTTCTTTTGAAAGGTTCAATTTTGTCTGAAGATCCTTCAGGCAGTGATCGTATGAGTGCGCTCTGAGAAGCCAGTTGTCGAGATACAGGGAGGCTCTTATGCCCCTTGAATAGAGGATCTTTGCTACATTTAGCATGAGCTTCGTAAAGACCTGGGGTGCTGTGCAAAGGCCGAAGCATAGGGCTCGGAATTGGAAGACTTCTCCCTTGAAGACGAACCTTAGGTAATGTTTGAAGCTCGGATGGATAGGGATGTGGAAGTAGGCGTCCTGGAGGTCTAAAGAGACCATCCAGTCGCCCTTCCTTACTGCGGCTAGCACTGATTTCGAAGTCTCCACTGAGAACTTCGTCTTCAGAATGAATTTGTTCAGCGCACTCACGTCCAGGACTGGACGCCCTCCCCCCGAGTTCTTGGGTACCAGGAACAGGCGGTTGTAAAAACCCGGTGACCAAATATCCTGTACCTACTCTATGGCCCCCTTTTCCAACATAAGAGACACTTGGATAGATAGAGCTTGTCTCTTTGCCTCCTCTCTGTATCTGGGAGAGAGCTCCACAGGAACTAAGACCAGAGGAGGGTTCCCTTGAAAGGGGATCTTGTAACCCTCCTTCAAGATCTGTATAGACCACTGATCTGCTCCTCTCTTCTCCCACGCTTGCCAGAAGTTGAGTAGTCTGGTCCCTACTGCCTGAAGGCGAAAGCAGTCAGACTCTGCTTCGCCTGCTCTGAAGCCTCTTCTCTTATTCCTTCAAGTGTCAGGTCTGGAGCTACCCCTGCTGGAAGATCTCCCTTGAAAGAGCCGAGAAAACTTGGGAAAAGTTTCTTCCTTAGGCTTGCGACTGGTGAATGAGGGTGGAAGAGCTTTTCTGGCTGTCTTAGAGACAAGATCTTGAGTAGCCTTTTGAGCCAAGGCTGCCGATATCTCCTTAATTAGTTCTTGTGGGAACAACAAGGGAGAAAGAGGCGCATACAACAGCTCGGACTTCTGGAAGGGAGTAACCCCCAGTGAAAGAAACCAGCATAATTGATCCCTTTTCTTAAGGATGCCTGCAGAGAAGAGCGCTGCTAGTTCGTTGGATCCATCCCGCAAAGCCTTTTCCATACAAGACATCAAATGGACTAGGGCAGAGATATCCCCCTCTTTAAAAGTAGCGACTTTTTTACCCAGAGCTCCGAGAGTCCAGTTTAAGAAGTTAAAAACTTCGAAGGCTCTAAATATGCCCTTGAGCAGGTGGTCCATCTCCGAAGTAGACCAGAAAATCTTGGTTTTCCTCATGGCCGACCGACGAGGAGCGTCTACGAGGCTTGAGAAATCTCCCTGGGCAGAGGCAGGTATCCCCAAGCCGAGAACTTCTCCTGTCTCGTACCAAATACTAGACCTGGAGGCCAGTCTAGCTGTTGGAAAAGAGAAAGCTGCTTTTCCTAAGGCTTTCTTTGACTGTAACCAGTCACCCATCAATTTAAGAGCTCCCTTAGATGAGCGCGATAACACCATCTTGGTAAAGCGAGCTTTCTTAGAGGCTTTCCCAAAAGAAAACTCAGACAGTGGCGAACGGGGAGCCACTGGCATAAAAAAGTCTGAGAACTCCTCAGTAAAAACTTTCATCAGTTTTTTTTCAAATCGGCAGAATGATGAAAAGAAACAGAGTCCTCGTCTTCCGACACTTCCTCAAACTCCATAGGAGAGAGCTGGCCTTCTATGTCCTTCTCTAGCAACGCTCCTTCGGGAGCAGCAGCGTTGAGATCAGTTTCCTTCTCGAAAATATCCTGAGTACCAACAGCAATAGAAACAGGATCATTACGAATAATATCAAGCGGCCATGACGCTTGCGGCTCAGCCGAACGCTCGCGATCAACTCGATCAGAGTCAAAGAGTTCCTGAACTTGAACTGCGTCAATGTCTTCTTGGAAAGAGTGAGCCTCATTATCATACAGTAATCAAAACTAACGTCCGAAATATGGTAAGGGATAGGGTGTTCCGGATCGTATCCTGAAACGCGCTTGCCGTCAATTCCTGACAAGCGTTCGACGCTGCGAACCGCTTGCTGTTCACCGACCTGTTCGTCTGTTTTCCGTGCGGAAACACGACCTAGAGGACGTTCACTATAATAATTTGAAGAGTGAAAAGCGTCCTGAATTGTAGGACGTTCGACAGCCTGTTTCGCAGGATGTTCGGTTAGCCTGTTCCGAAGGACGATCAGCAACCTGTTTCGTAGGATGTTCGGGAGCCTGTTTCGAAGGACGTTTGATAGCCTGCTTCGAAGGAAGAACGGCAGCCTGTTTCTCAGGACGTTCGGCAGCACGTTTGGAGGGACGTTCGATAACCCGTTTAACAGGACGTCCAAAGTCTTTCTTTGAAGGACGTTCGAGCACACGCTCTGACAGAAGGATCTCCTTGCGCTTGTAAGGGTGTTCGTGTTCTATATAGGGGCTGTCAACTGCAGACTTAGGTGAACGTTCATGATCACGTCCTAAAGGACGTTCATAGAGGCTAGCAGAAAGCTTAGAGCCTCCACTATGAGGGCATTCGAGAACACGTCCTACAGGACGTTTCGAAACTTGTAGAGCAGCCTGCTCGCTGTCTCGATTCCAACCAAAACTGTCACGTGTGCTGGTTTAAGGTTTGTCGCTACGCTGGTAGTTCTGCATGAACGACGAGAGCATGCTTTGCATGTCTTGTAGCATAACAAAATTAGGATCTGAAAATTGTGAAATCGGTGGTGAAACCACAACGATCTCCTCATCACTCAGAGGAACAGAGCGCCTGGAAGGTGAAAACCAGTCTGAAGGCTGCGTGGGAGCCTGGAATGAGGTTAAGCCTGGTCCTGACTGCATAGGAGGATCCTTGGAAGCGTCCAACGTCCTATAAGGACGTTTTATCGGAGGACTTTCAAACGGCTCTGGTGTATCCCAGTGACTACATCCAGGTCGTGAACTAGCAGGACGTTGGTAGGCCTTATCATAGGTCCTCTTAAGAGGTCTGGAAGCAAGCTTCCAGCCTCTTATAGGGAAGGGGTCATCCGAAGACGACGAGAAACACTTAACCTCACCTTTCCATTGGTGAGGGTGAACATCCTGGGAAGTGCCCACAGGTACGTTCGAGGGGACATCTGCTCGTGTATTAAAGCCTCTCGTCTCCATTCGCCTTTCAACATTCCTTCACCCAGGGGTTGGGGAGCTTGAAAGAGGTCTAGGACTAAGAGGACAACAGACGCGAGCAGGCGCACCCTCCACTGCACTTTTTGCACTTTCACCCTTCAACTGCCTTACATCGGACATCAGCTGTGTTCTGTCCGCAGCAAGCGATTCCACTTTAGCGCCCAGCGCTTGAATCGCAACTAACATATCTTTGAGTGACGGCTCATTAGCAGTTGCAGTAGCGGGATCAGGATCTACCACTACAGGGGAAGGAATAGGATTAATGACATGGGAAGAGGAAAAGTTTTTAGGAGAGCGAGAAGAACTTCGCCTCAACCTATCCCTTTTGAGTTTATGTCTATACCTATCAAACTCAATCCATTCATGCTCTGACAGTAAAACACACTCATCACAGCGATCTCCCAAATCACAATCTTTACCTCTGCAAGCAACACAGAGAGAATGGGGGTCAAGTGAAGCTTTTGCCATTCGGGTCTTACACCCACTACTCACACATAACATAAAAGTTATTAGGGGGGTGGCCATTTTGAAAAATTAAAGAGAAATCAGACAAGCAAAGGTCAAAAATTTTCTAAATCCAATTCGAATTGAAGAATATCCAAAGCGAGATCAAAAACAAGTGGGAGTCAACAACCAAAGTTTTGTACTTTACCAAAATAAGACCAATATTGACGAGAGCAGAATTCACGTGTCGCTGCTAGCGACGGCAGAGAATATATGAGGGTTCCTGGAATGGTTCCCAGGTACCTCGCTAGTGCGCAGGGGTGATACACCTGGCTATCCAATTGGCGATTGGCGCGAGTTTTGAATTTTCTGCCATGACATCAGGGACGTAAGCTATATATATAACTACCGGGTAAGTCTCATGTTTAAAATATACAAATTATTTCCAAATATGTAATTTGTTACGCCACTATATACAAACCCCTACAATCTTTACAGTGGAGATTCACCGTTAGGTGGGTACAAGTCAAAAAAAATAACTGGGTAGTGCCTGACCTGGGGGGCTACTCTGTGCTTCGCATGAGCTGTTTGGAGGTACCAGGTCACCTCATCGACCCTGAGAGCTAACAGCCTGGGCAATCTGCGAAGGGGTGAGAACTTTTATCTGTAATCTCTGCTGTTTTTTCTCCTTTATTCCAAATCATAATATCAGATTTTATAGCACCTCCTTCTATGATGATTCTTGAGGAAACCTTCAGAGCAAAAAGCTTTACCACAGTCCGTGCACATGAATGGTTTTTTTTCCATGTGATTTCTTAAACGTTTATCGAGTCTCTGTTTTAAATTATATGTTTTGCCACATTCATAACAATGGAAAGGATCTCTCATGTGATTTCTTATGTTTAGTGAGATATCTTTTCAAAATAAATGCTTTGCTACAGACATTGCACTTGTATGGCTTCTCTCCCGTGTGAATTCTTGAATGTATAGTGAGACTCTGTTTTGTAATAAATGTTTTGCTACAGACATCGCAATTGTATGGCTTCTCTCCCGTGTGAATTCTTGAATGTATAGTGAGACTATGTTTTGTAATAAATGTTTTGCTACAGACATCGCAATTGTGTGGCTTATCTCCCGTGTGAATTCTTGTATGTATAGTGAGACTATGTTTTGTATTAAATGTTTTGCTACAGACATTGCATTTGTATGGCTTCTCTCCCGTGTGAATTCTTAAATGTGCATTGAGATTTAGTTTTGTAATAAATGTTTTGCTACAGACATTGCATTCGTATGGCTTCTCTCCCGTGTGAATTCTTGAATGATTAGTGAGACTATGTTTTGTAGTAAATGTTTTTCTACAGACATCGCAATTGTATGACTTTTCTCCCGTGTGAAATCTTAAATGTATTATGAGTTTTGAATGTCTAGTAAATGTTTTGCTACAGACATTACATTTATATGGGTTCTCTCCCGTGTGAAGTCTTAAATGTACAGTGAGATGTGCTTTTGCAGTTAATGTTTTGCTACTGACATCGCACTTGTATGGCTTCTCTCCCGTATGAATAGTTGAATGTGCAGCGAGACTGTATTTCAAAGAAAATGTTTTGCTACAGACATCGCACTTGTATGGCTTCTCTCCTGTGTGAACTCTTGAATGTACAGTGAGGCTGTGTTTCCGGGTAAATGTTTTACTACAGACATTACATTTGTATGGCTTCTCTCCTGTGTGAACTCTTGAATGTACAGTGAGACTTTGTTTCATGGTAAATGCTTTGCTACAGACATTACATTTGTATGGCTTCTCTCCCGTGTGAACTCTTAAATGTACAGTGAGACTTGCTTTTGTAGTAAATTTTTTGGTACAGACTTTGCATTTGTATGGCCTCTCTCCCGTATGATTTCTTGAATGCACTGTAAGATTAAATCTATCACAAAAAAATTTTCCACATTCACTGCATGTGCATTGCTTTTTAGCAAGAGCATTGGAGTTAACATTACCAAAGATCCCTTTTTTTATCTGCTTCTCATTTATTTGATTCACCTCTTGATTCAAAACATCTTTCTGTAATAATTCTCTTCCACTGATTACAAATGAAAGTCTTCCTTTTTCTTTTCCTTTATCCTCTTTCACAGCTGTCCCTAAGTAAGTGTCTACACTTTCCTCATCATCGACATCCCCTTTACAACTCAATGAACCGTTTTCACTCACTGATGGATCGTACTCGTAGGAATTTTTAAAGTTGCTTCCGCTAGAATCAAATATTTCTGGCTCTACTTTAACTTCCATTTTGGGGTCCAAGAAAAGAGAGCCATCATTAAAGAGAGCAACACTGCCAGACGTATCATTATTTTCTGGATTGACTGCAAGTGAAAGTGGATCTTCAATTTCACTTTTCATTGGATATTCAAAAGGTGGTTTAGAATTCATCATCCTCTCCCTATCACAAGATGATAAACCCTTCAATATCATTTTCAATAGACTTCAAAGAGGAAATTAAGACTAAACTTCCTATTCTCAGACATCATACTGTACAACACAATCTTCCAACATGACCCTTTCTTTTCCAGTCTTACGTCTCTTGCATATACCTTCAGTAGCTTACAAGCTTTAGCGGCAAGAGGTGGATGATTCCTTCCTTTGAGATCAAAGGTCTGAAATAATAGAAAACTACAATCAGGTGGAGAAGAGCAAAACTCAATAAAAATAATGGAGTTTTCTAAAAAATAAAATAAATTCATAAAATACTGTAATTTGTATTTTTCCTAAACATAAAAACCACAGACTTAAATCTGTGTTCTATCTGTTCTTGTTACATATTTCAGGCATCTAAAAATCTCAATTCCTCTGTAGATTCTATAATCCACAGCATCTCCTGTGATATTATTGGTTTTATTCTTTAAATAGTTTTCCCCTTGCTCTTCAAAAAGACAAAGACGTTTAATCCATTGTCTTATTTTCTTCACTGTACTTCCTTTCCAGTCACCATCAAAAATTGTCGTACTAATACAGCTATGCACCTCTGAGCCTTCCTCCAGAATTATGAACAGCAAAAGGCTTTATAGTAATCTTGCACAGACAGGAACATTTACCACAAACTCTTTCATATCTCTCCCTCTGCCTTTGCTTTGGTTCTAGTATTATGGCAAAGTAACATTACTCACTTGGTAAGTTGTTTCTTTCTGGTTGCCTTTGTGTTGTCCAGTACCTTCTCAAGAACAACAGATACCCTCCATCCCTGTGAAGATGGACCAGGAATTCTGCAATTTTAGGCTGAGAGGGTCTGGATGAAGAATGACCTTTCATCTGGCACCAGCATAAAAAAAAACAGCCCATTTGACTTTATAAATTCACGTGTAGAGCATCAAATGACTTAGGCTAAATTGACGAAAAGCCTTTTTACCTTGAGAACCTCCTGACAGGCTCCAAGCATGAAGATGAAGCATGTGGAGCACCTGATGAAGACAATGAAAGTGAGGCTGTTTGAGAAGATCTGGTCTCTCTAGCAATCTGACAGGAAGCTTCACTAGGACCTCAAAAACAAAAAGGTCTGGGAACCAGTCCTTCCGAGGCCAGAAGGGAGCGATGAGGGCCAAGGAAAGACGACTGGTTTCCTTCGCCTAGTTAAGAGGAGCCCAGATCAGAGAGAGGGGGGAGGTGTACACCTGAAGACTCCCCAATCTTGTAAGTGGACATCTGTCCTTCTGGGGATACTTTAATGAAGAGAAGACGACTTGGCAACAAAAGTTTTTTCCTATGAATAATAATTAGACAGAAAAATTATTAAAAAAAAAGAAAAAAAAATGCACTCTCATTGGGCACTCCTATATCAATACAAAAACACAAGTACCTTTTCTTTAAAGACACCCCCACAACTGAAAATAACATATAAAAGATCTTTTTCAAATACAGTTCCATTAGGTTTATGATGCAAATTTCTTAGCAGTTAACACCAAGAAAGAGCCTTTTTGATCAAGGTCAAAGTATTCAAACGAAGTTCCAAGCTTGTTACATAAAAAACCTTAAGTTTGGAACATAAAGATTTAAGCTTGGAACATAAGAAAGTTTCAAGCTTTTGACATAAGTAAGTTCCAAGCTTGCAACATATGAAAGCTTTAAGCATGGAACATAAGAAAGTTCCAAGCTTGCAACATATGAAAGCTTTAAGAATGGAACATAAGAAAGTTCCAAGCTTTTGACATAAGAATTTTCCAAGCTTGTTACATAAGAAAGCTTCAAGCTTAAAGGAGAACCACGCTACATTATGGTTCATTATCTCCTAAAGGAGTCAGAAGGGTTTGGACATTGACAACCCTTAACTTTGACTGCTGCTGAACTCTTTCTATGCCACTTTATGGTCACTTGTTTCTGGGGATGTGTATGTGAAACACTACCCATGGAAAATCTGTCAATATATATGAGGCAATTATATTATGATGGGAAAACGACAGTCAGTGATAAGAATAATCATGAGATAGAAATAATACATGATAAATGGTATCCAGCCTTTAACCTATTTTCACTGAAGGGTCCACTTACAGTCTGTGAACTATACAGAATCAATAAACACTATGGTAATGAATGCTATGCAATCATTCTCTCTGGTCAAGCAAGAGATAACTGGCAAGAAAGAGGTTGCCTAACTGTGAAACACAAAGGATTATGTCTCATTTTATAGTTCC
Organism: Palaemon carinicauda; assembly: GCF_036898095.1. NCBI lineage: Eukaryota > Metazoa > Arthropoda > Malacostraca > Decapoda > Palaemonidae > Palaemon > Palaemon carinicauda. Next base: position 151,911 of record NW_027170075.1, on the reverse strand, counting down.
AAAGCAGGCGAAGGCAAAGGGGAAGACTCCTCTGCGAACAAGGTGGCAGAAACTCCAGAATAGCCAAGGACAGCACTCATCGGCAACAGATCCACCTCAGACAAAGCCAATGTCCACTTCCTCTTAGCACCTAGATGGAGAAGCTCCAACAATGCCTCGTTTGACAGTGGACCGGCCTTACCCATTGATGGATACACCTGTAAAATATCAGAAAAAGAGCAGCCACTCTCCGAGGGGAGGGCAGAACCGCTTCTCCAGGGAAAACAGTTACGTCCCTTAAACCCCAAAATTGACCTGATGTTAAATGGTCTATGCTTCTGCTTGACCGTTCCCTGGGAGACTGATCGAGCAGGAGATTCAGGAAGAGATCGGGGGGAGGGATGAAGAAGTCTGAAGTTTCTTCGACTTCGAGGAACACCCTCAAGACAAAGAATCTCTCTTAGACTTCTTGCACCTACGTCCAAAGCGCTTCCACTGTGAGGCAGACCACCCCCAACACTCAGGGCAGGGCAGGTGTTGCCTCGGTCACAACACGCCCTACGCAAGCTATATGTTGTGATATTTAGAAGTGTGACCATCCAGGTAAAAGTTATTCCGAGTCTTTTATAGTAGAAACTGTTGTAACCAAGACTCTCTCAATACCACCTCACCAGGGTATGGGGACGCAACAGTATTAGCTTTATACTATCTACACAAGGGAGCATGGTTTACCTGCTGTGGTTTGAGGTCAGCTTATGCAGAGAACCAAGGATGCTGCTTTCCCCAGGAGAGAGGACGATGAAGAAAAGAATTCACACTGACTAAAACCGGATACAGTGTCCTCAACCTTCTGATACTTGTCCAATAAGGAGCGTGCATTTTATACCAGCTATTGTGCAGCAAACACAGGGCCAATAGAAAACGTATCGAGCCTCCTGTGGGTCATATCTTGCAGGCAGTGGGCTGTGAGAGTGTTCTTTCATTTCCACACCCCAGCCTGAAGAACCTGTCACTGAGAAGTTCCTCTTCAATGCCAGGATGTAGCTACGCCCGACATAATGAGCTCTGGGGCGACGTGAAGGATTCAGCGCATGGTCTATGACCTTGCAAATCCATGCTGAGATGGTGTTCTTGGTGACCCTCCTCTTGGTCCTCCCTGTTCTGACAAAGAGTGCAGGCACATGGGGACGGGCTGTGGCTGTTCTCTTAAGGTACAGCCTCAAACTCCTCACTGGGTAGAGTAAGAGATGATCAGGGTCATCTGTTACAGAACAAAGACTCAAAATCCGGAAGGAGTCGAATAGAGGATCCGCTACTCCCGGGTTCTGAGTCTTAGCAACAAACTCAGGGACGAAGATGAATGTTACCTCTCAACCCTCCCCTTGAATGGGAGATGTTGTATGAGAGACCACGAAGTTCACTGACTCGCTTGGCTGAAGCCAAAGCTATCAGGAACATCATCTTCCAGGTTAGGTGGTGATAATGGTTTATACGGAGGTCTCTTTAGAGACCTGAGAACTCGAACCACGTTCCATGGGGGAGGTCTCACTTCAGACAGAGGACAGGTAAGTTTATAACTCCGTATGAGTAAGGAAAGTTCTAGCGATAAAGAAATGGCCATTCCATTCAGTCTACTGTAAAGGCGAGGCTCAAGAAATGACCATTCCATTCAGTCTAAAGACGACGCTTGAGGCTGAGCGATAGCCTTTCACCGCCATGACTGACTGGCGCATTTCTTCATGTAAATACACGAAGAACTCTGCTATTGCTGGAATGGTGGCATCGAGAGGAGAAATACCCCTTCCACAACACCAACCACAGAAGACTGTAGGGCAATCTTAGCCCTGGAATCCTTCAGCTCCTGAGACCAACGCAAGGCGGCACTGGTCTTTGCCCTCTCGAGGGAGTATCTCTGGGTTGGTAAACAAATTGAGAACCCTCATGAGAGTCTGAACCTGCCAGAATGCATGTTACGACACTTTCTGTTCTCCTTCCGACATTGAACTGGCAGCAAAGTCTCCTTCTTCCACACCCAAGAGCTCTTCTCGGAGTGGGTTGCGGACATCCCTTGAGTGACTGGCTGCATCTGTAGAATTAGAGGTCCTTGAAGAGGACTTTGAAAGAGTCTTGGAGTCCTTATGTTCCTTCCGAGGAAGGAGGTAGGACTCAAGCACTGAAGGCCGGATTGTCATGTCCCTCATGACTTCCCACGGTGGTGAAGAACTATCCGTGCGAAGGGAAACTTCCTCCGAAGGTGGAAGAGAGGAAGCCTGAGACTCCTCTCTTCCTCTACAGGGGAGAACAAGAAGCTGTGGTTCCTTGCAATATGTCTGCTGGAGCTGTAAGGTTACTCCGAAGAGCTGGCAGACAGAGAAGGCTTGAGGGCTTGCACCACTACTCTGAGCATAGCACTGAACCACGGCTGCTGACTGACTGACGCACTGTCAGAAAGATCCCCTGAAGGGAAAGGGAGCGAAGGTTCCCTGTCAAGAGTCTCTGCTGTTGATGGGTCCACCATATAGGAAGGCAGCTTCAGCATCCAGAACCCTTCTGTGAAGACCCCTTCCCCTTTCCCCGCTGATAGCACTGTAATGCCTTTGCGGGGATGGGAATGATGCGATGGTGACCTGTCAATTTGATGTTCAATAAACATAGGAGCTTGTAGAAGCCTGCTCATGGCCATGGCGAGAGTGAGCCGGTGAGCGCAGGCGCATAGCAGGCACTGGTGGGCCGGAGAGTTCTTGTGTGCAGAAGAGCGGTGACGCGCAGGAGAGCGCTGGGGCGCAGTAAGGCACTGCGCAGGAGGATGCTGGTGCGCAGTTTCCAGTGAATGCGCAGGAGAGCACTGGCACGCAGGTGGGCGTTGAAGAACGCCGGCGAGCTGGAGGGTGCTGATGATCTGGAGAGAGCTGATGATCTGGAGAGAGCTTTGGCACATGCTGGTTTGGAGAGCGCTGATGTCTTGGGGAGCGCTGACGAGCTTGAGCTGGGGACCACTCTTGCACTGGCAAGCGTAGGTTAGCTGGCAAGCAATGGCAAAGGCTGCTCTTTAGAATGGAGGGGCTACACTGAAGAGCGCCGGCAATCGGTAGATCGCTAGGGGGTTGGAGGGTGCTGAGGACAAGCAGGAGAAGGCTGGTAGTCAGGCAAACGTCAAAGCACTGGAGAGCGAAGACGCTCTGAAAGTGTTGGAATACAGGCTGGCGCTGACATGCTGTTAGAGAGCACTGGTGCACTGCAGGGTGCTGGCAAGCTAGAAAGTGTTGGCGCGGAGCTGAACGCTTTGGAAGAACATCCGGATGATGTACAGGAGACAGGAAGGATGACGAACTGGACCAGGGAAGTGCCCTTTGGAAGGGCGAACATCCACTGATAGGGATCGCGAACAATCCACAGAAGAGTCCACGGCCGAGGACTAGCAGCAGCGACGTCAAGATAATGACCAGGAATGGGCGAAGGTTGAAGGCCAGAAGACGACTAAAGCAGAAGCTCCTCTGCGGGGAACGGCTGCAAAGACAAGGCCAAAGAAGCAATCTCAGGCGAAGTGGAGGGTGAGCTCTGAGACGTGGGAACAGCAAGCTAACCTATACCAGCAATCCTCGGAAGAGGAGTCTCTATGAGAGAACTCCCCCGATGGTGAGAGTCACTCACAGGAGACAGAAGATGGACTTATCTTCCTCCTCGAAGGATGGACAGAATGGTGGAAGGTCGGGAGGCAGAAGAAGAGGTCTTGTGTTTTTTTTTCCTTCAAAGGAACCTTGGAAAGAGAAATATCCTGCTTTGACTTCTTCCGCCATCGCCCAAACCTTTCCCACTGAGAGGCAGACCACTCCCGACACTCATTACAGATATTACTACAATCACACCGTTGACATCTGCAGGTGGGACAAAGGGTGTGGAGGTTGGTGTCCACGACCGACATGAGGTACCGCAGGGCCAGCCTTCAAGTCCAGGGCAGGTACGCATGGTGGCAAAAGTCAACACAAACACATACTATTAAAGAGAAAGCACAAACAAAAGCCATTAATAGCAGTCCAAAATATAACTTGGTGAGGATGAAGAACGACAACGAGCCTAAACCAAAGAGAGCTAAATCACCGGTGTGTTAAAGGGAGCGGTATCAAGCTATCCCCCCTACCCCCACTAACTACCGGAATGGGTAGTTAACCCTCACTAAAAGTCTTATGGCTCATTTTCCAACCTCGCCGAAAGTAATAACCCTATAAATACGAAGGTTTATATAAAGAGACGGAACAAACAAAAAGTTATATAAAAAAATATTTTATTTAATCCTTCAGGCTTCTATTTCCCATATGCAAACACCAAAAACAAACTTGACCCAAAATTAGACCCAAATGATTGTACTAAGTACAGTTAACATTAGGGTGAGCTATGAGTCCAAACAAATAGAATTTCCAAAAACAAACCATGACAGCCTCTGGACATGATTATTGCTCTGTACCACAAATACAATCAATATACTGTAAACTTAATTAATAACATCAGATATTCAATTTAGTAAACTCACATTAATACTGAAACCTGTAGAATTTATTCCTGAACAAATTGGGTTATGGAATTTACCCAAAAGACCCAGCCCTGAGACTTGGAATATTACTTAGCAAAATATGTCTAAATCTTAACTTCATTCTTGTGAAACCTGAATACAGTACTGTACTAAGAATGCTGTAAAATCATTTGACGAGAAACTCTCTCTCTCCAGAGAGAACAATGCAGATTGAAATGTTTGAGAAGAGCAATTGTGGAAATGAAAGAGAAACCAAATAGTTAGATATTTTAATGAAGATTCTCTCAAGGACAATCCAATGAAACTTATACAACCTAAACTAATCACTAAGACCAAAAAATAGATTACATCAAGAAAATCACATAAATCTTAAAAAATAATGATACTTTTCTACCTTATTACTATACTTATATTCAAACCCCCAAAATGAAGCTATCTCCATACCATAGTATTTAGTAAATAATGCATGGCTTCATATTCCAATACAAGTAGACTGGATTTTGATTCTTCCTTCCTGCTAACATTCATAACTTCACTACAGTACAAAAAGTAGGTAGAATCATCCAATATTACTTTCAAAAAAAGACAATGTCACCAGCATTGTTTCAAAAGGCTTAATGCTGTATATTATTCTCTAAGCTTTATGTAGGCTGTGACCAAGCCAATCAACTACTGCCCCTGCAACTGAATCAGCAGATATTTACAAGTTCAAACTTAGTACAAATGTTTTTTCTGTTGCCAATGTTTCCTTTCCTAGTTTTTATAATGCTTATTTATTCAACATTGTTATCTATCTTAAAATAATCTAATTTTCCTCTTATATAGTTTAATCTTTACATTTCTATTTCTTCACTGCACCAGACTGTCAACTATTTGATCCCTTGGGCTAGTGGCAATTTGTTTTCGCACCTTGGCGCTTCTAATAGTAATAATTAGGCTAATATGACAAATTTGCGAATAATTTGTATTTTTCCAAACTATACAAACCTGGATCTCTTTACACTGAAAATGCATTTTGGCAACAGCTGGAATTAGCTGTAAAACTTTTAGCTACTTAGCGAAGGGAGAGCGAGAGTTGGACCAACCACTTGTAACTGAAAATCACTGTGCAATTGCGGCAGAACTTCCTGGGGGAAGGTGATGGCGGGACCAGGTTGTGTTAAGATCTCCAAGATTGTATACATAAGGAAAATGCAAATTTCTTCCAAATTTGTCATTTATTACTGCACTACATACAAACACTTACGATATTCACAGTAAAGACTCACCGTTAGGTGGCTGCAAGTCCAAAAAACTAACGGGCTAATGCCTGACTGGGGGGGGGGGGCTACTCTGTGCTTTGCATGAGCTGTTTGGACGCATCATGTCACCTTGTCGACTCTGAGAGCTAACAGCCTGGGCAATCGTGTGAAGGGGTAAGAAGTCTCATCAATAACCTATGCTGTTATTCTCCTTTATTCCAAATCATAATATCAGATTTTATAGCACCTCCTTCTATGATGATTCTTGAGGAAACCTTCAGAGCAAAAAGCTTTACCACAGTCCGTGCACATGAATGGTTTTTCTTCCATGTGCGTTCTTAAAAAATTATCGAGTCTCTGTTTTAAATTATATGTTTTGCCACATTCATAACACTGGAATAGATCTCTCATGTGATTTCTTATGTTTAGTGAGATATTTTTTCGAAGTAAAGAATTTGTTACAGACGTTGCACTTGTATGGCCTCTCTCCCGTGTGAATTCTTAAATGTTCAGTGAGATTGTGTTTCTGGGTAAATGTTTTGCTACAGACATTACACTTGTATGGCTTCTCTCCCGTGTGAACTCTTAAATATACAGTGAGACTGTATTTCGAAAAAAATGTTTTGCTACAGACATTACATTTGTATGGCTTCTCTCCCGTGTGAATTGTTGAATGTGCAGCGAGACTGTATTGCGAAGAAAATGTTTTTCTACAGACGTTGCACTTGTATGGCTTCTCTCCCGTGTGAATTCTTAAATGTTTATTGAGACTATGATTTTCAATAAATGTTTTGCTACAGACATCGCACTTGTATGGCTTCTCTCCCGTGTGAATTCTTGTATGTATAGTGAGACTTTGTTTTGTATTAAATGTTTTGCTACAGACATTGCATTTGTATGGCTTCTCTCCCGTGTGATTTCTTGAATATATAATGAGACACTGTTTTGTAATAAATGTTTTGCTACAGACATCGCACTTGTATGGCATCTCTCCCGTGTGAATTCTTGAATGTATAGTGAGATGTGATTTTGTATTAAATGTTTTGTTACAGACATCGCACTTGTATGGCATCTCTCCCGTGTGAATTCTTAAATGTGTAGTGAGATGTGATTTTGTATTAAATGTTTTGCTACAGACATTGCACTTGTATGGCTTCTCTCCTGTGTGAAGTCTTGAATGTACAGTGAGATAACTTTTTTTAATAAATGTTTTGCTACAGACATCGCACTTGTATGGCTTCTCTCCCGTGTGAACTCTTAAATGTATAGTGAGATATGATTTTGTATTAAATGTTTTGCTACAGATATTGCACTTGTATGGCTTCTCTCCCTTGTGAAGTCTTGAATGTACAATGAGATTGTGTTTCTGGGTAAATGTTTTGCTACAGACATTACATTTGTAAGGCTTCTCTCCCGTGTGAACTCTTAAATGTTTAGTGACTCTGTATTTCGAAAAAAATGTTTTGCTACAGACATTACATTTGTATGGCTTCTCTCCCGTGTGAATTGTTGAATGTGCAGCGAGACTGTATTGCGAAGAAAATGATTTGCTACAGACATCACACTTGTATGGCCTCTCTCCCGTGTGAATTCTTAAATGTTTAGTGAGAGGTGATTTTGCATCAAATGCTTTGCTACAGACATTGCATTTGTATGGCTTCTCTCCCGTGTGAATTCTTAAATGCACAGTAAGATTAAATTCATTAGAAAACGTTTTCCCACATTCACTGCATGTGCATCACTTTCTACCTAGAGCACTGACCTTACCATTACCAAAGATCCTTTTTTTTATCTGCTTCTCCTTTATTTGATTCACCTCTTGATTCAAAACATCTTTCTGTAATAATTCTCTTCCACTGATTACACATAAAAGTCTCCCTTTTTCTTTTCCTTTATTCTCTTTCACAGCTGTCCCTAAGTGAGTGTCTACACTTTCCTCATCATCGACATTCTCTTTACAACTTAATGAACCGTTTTCACTCACCGATGCATCGTACTTGTAGGAATTTGTCAAGTTGCTTTCGCTAGAATCAAATATTTCTGGCTCTACTTTGACTTCCACTTTTGGATCCAAGAAAAGAGCGCCATCATTAAAGAGAGCAACACTGCCAGACGTATCATTATTTTCTGGATCGACTGCAGGTGAAAATAGATCTTCAATTTCACTTTTCATTGAAAATTCAAAAGGTGGTTCAGAATTCATCATCCTCTCCCTATGAAAAGATGAAAAACCCCTTAATATTATTTTCAATAAACTTCAAAGAGGAAATTAAGACTAAACTTCCTATTCTCAGAAATCATACTGTACAACAAAAACTTCCAACATAACCCTTTCTTTTCCAGTCTTATGTCTCTGGCATATAACTTCAGTAGCCTACAAGCTTTAGCAGCAAGAGGTGGATGATTCCTTCCTTTGGGATGAAAAGTCTGGAAGAATAGAAAACTACAATCAGTTGAAGAGCAAAACCCAATAAAAATAATGGAATTTTCTAAAAATAAAATAAATTCATAAAGTTATGTAATTTGCATTTTTCCTAAACATACAAACCACAGACTTTGATGGGTGTTCTATCTGTTCTTGTTACACATTTCAGGCATCTAAAAATCTCATATCCTCTGTAGATTCTATAATCCACAGTATTTCCTATGACATAGTTGGTTTTACTCTTTATATAGTTTTCCCCTTGCTCTTCAAAGAGACAGACATTTCATCCAATGTCTTATTTCATTTACTGTACTTCCTCTCCAGTCACCATCAAAATCTGAGCCTTCCTCCAGAATTATAAACAGCAAAATGCTTTATAGTTATCTTGCACAGACACGAACACTTAACATAAACTGTTCCATATCACTCCCTCTGCCTTTGCTTTGGTTCTACTGTTATGGCAAATTAATATTACTAACATAAGTTTTTTCTTTCTGGTTGCCTTTGTGTTGTCCAGTGCCTTCCTAAAACCTACAGATACCCTTCATCCCTGTGAAGATGGACCAGGAATTCTGCAATTTTAGGCTGAGAGAGTCTGGAGGAAGAATGGCCTTTCATCTGGCACCAGCGTTAAAAAAAAACTGCCTATTTAACTTGATAAACTCGACATGTAGAGCATCATATGGCTTAGGCTAACTAGATGAAAAGCCTTTTTACCTTGAGAACCTCCTGACAGGCTCCAAGCATGAAGATGAATCATGTGGAGCCCCTGATGAAGACAATGAAAGTGAGGCTGTTTGAATAGATCTGGTCTCTCTAGCAATCTAACAGGAGGGTTCACTAGGACCTCAAAAAGGTCTGGGAACCAGTCCTTCCGAGGCCAGAAGGGAGCGATGAGGGCCAAGGAAAGAAGACTGGCTTGATAAAATGCCCAGATCAGAAAGAGGGAGGAGGTGTACACCTGAAGACTTCCTCATCTTGTAAGTGGGCATCTGTCCTCATGTACTGGGATACTTGAACGAAGTGAAGACGACTTAGTAACAAAAGTTCAATGCTATGACATGGAATAAGAATTGAAAAACAATACAAGACTGAAAAATTATTTGAAAAAAAAAAGCCTTCCACTAATTGGCCACCCTTATATCAATACAAAACACAAGTACCTGGTTTTTTTCCTAGGCCACCCACACACCCAAAAAAAAGAAATAAAATATAAAATTCCTATTTCAAAATACAATCCCATTAAGTTTATGATGCAAATTTCTTAGCAATTAACACCAAGAAAGAGCCTTTTCGGTCTAGGTCAAAGTATTCAAACAAAGTACCCAGCTTGTGACATGAGAAAGGTCCAAGCTTGTTGCTGTCTGCTGGCCTGGAGGGGGACACTGCCGTCTGCTGCCCTGGAGGGTGACACTGCCGTCTGCTGCCCTGGTGGGGGACACTGCCGTCTGCTGCCCTGGAGGGGGACACTGCCATCTACTGTCCCGAAGAGTACCTTTGAGTGTGCCTCTGCCCCTTCTTGTAGAGTGGCACTACCTGTACAGGAACTGTTGAGAGCCACTACCACCACCTAAAATGATGTTCAGCACTGTCTTTTGCTGGCCTGGAGAGTGGAACTACATGCTGCTGAGCAGAGAGAGGAACTGCCTCGGCTGTAGCTACTGGATCCATTTCTGGCCTACTGGCTTTGGCCGGGTTACCCAAGAACTGCTCCCCTAGTCCACTGTCTGCAGTCTCTAGCGGACTAAAGGGGTTAGTTGCCGGAACAGGCGAGGAAGCAAAGGGTCCACCTCAAGCAGGAGACTCCCAGAAGCCTGGTACAGGTGGGAGTAATGGTGAGAACCCTGGTACATTTCTTTGAGAAATCCTCAGTTCTTACCAGGTTTTCCAAGGTCCCTAACCAAACATCAAGCCACAAAGTAGCCTGTATGGGGAGAAGAGGAGTTGGACGAGGCACGTCTAAGATCTCAGAATAGCTCCTCTGCTGCAGACAGGAGGTGGGAGAAGCTTGGTGGTAGAGCCGGAACATTGCGAGGAGGAGAGCTCAAAGAGCTGTAGGATGATCGTAGCACTGGCACCCCTCAAGTGACAGGCTGCATCTGTAGACTTGGAGGTTCTTGAAGAGGACTTTGGAAGAGTCTTGGAGTACTTCGGTTCCTTTCGTGGAAGGAGGAAAGGCTCAAGCATCGAAAGCTGCATTGTCATGTCCCTCCTGACTTCCATCAGTGGTGAACTCTCCGTGCGAGGGGAAACTTCCTCCGAAGGTGGAAGAGTGGAAGCCCCTCCCTGGCATTACCCCCTCGGCAGAGGTGAGGTAGGACAGTGCCCAGTGGGAGATGCACGAGCAGACCTTGATAGCCTAATAGGAGTCAGCTTTACCCTAGGGGAAGTAACCACATCTGAGACCTTCTTCCTCTTCAGGGTAGAAGCTGTGGTTCCTTACAGTAGGTCTGCTATAGCTGTAAAATGCTCTGAGGAGCTGGCAGACAGAGCAGGCTTGAAGGCTTGCACCACTGCTCTGACCATAGCTCTGAATCAGGGTTGCTGACTGACTGACGCACTGTCAGACAGATCCCCTGAAGGGAAAGGGACCAAAGGTTCCCTGAGAGGAGTCTCTGCTGTTGATGGATCCACCTTTGAGAAAGGCAGCTTCGGGATCCTGAACCCTTCTATGGAGACCCCTCCTCCTTTCCTCGGCGGTCACGCTGTAATGCGTTTGCAGGGAGGGGAATGATGCGATGGTGAGTATCTTAAAACCTAGGAGCCTGTAGAACCTGCTCATGGCCACGGCGCAAGTGGGACAGTGAGCGCTAGCGGGCCGGAGAGGACGCAGGAGAAGAATAGCGAGCAGTACGACGCCACACAGGAGGATGCTGGCGCGCATTTTCCGGTAAATTCGTAGGAAAACTCTGGCGCGCAGGTGAGCACTGGCAAGCTGGAGAGTGCCAGCGAGCCAAAGGGTGCTGGTGAGCTGGAGAGAGTTTTGGCACAGGAGAGCACTGTTGCACAGTCGACCACTGGCGCTTAGGAGTGGGGTGACGTACAAGAGAGCGCTTTTGTGCAGAAGGGCGTTGGCGAGCCTGATACCGAGTCTGCGCATGAGAGCACTGATATCTCAGGTAGCGCTGTTGCGCAGTGAACCACTGGCGCTTGGGAGTGGGGTGACGTACAGGGATGTGCGATGTGCCCATTGGAAGGGCGAACATCCACCAAAAGCGATCACGAACGATACGCAGAAGAGTCCAGGGCTGAAGTCCGAGGACTAGCCGCAGCATCGTCAGGAGAAGGACCAGGAAAGGGCGAAAGTCGAGGGCCAGAAGACCACTGAAGCAGCAGCTCCTCTCTGGGCGACGGCTGTGAAGACGAGGCTGAAGAGCCTTTTCAATGATGGTGAAGGGCAACCTTCAAGTCAAAGCAGAGGGTGAGCTCTGCGACGTGGGATCAGCAAGCTGACCTTGAGCAGCAGTCCTCCGAAGAGGAGTCTCTATGAGAGAACTCACCCGACGGGAGAACCACTCATATGAGACACAGACGATGGACTTAAGTTTCCCCCTCGAAGGATGGACAGAACAGGGGAAACGTAGTCGTCAGCAACAGCAGGAGAGTCTAGAGGGTCAGGGGCGTCGACAGCGGCCAGAGAAGACGACTCTGACACCACAACATCGACAAGAATTAGAGGATCCAACTCCGAAGTCAACGACGGCTGCACACTCACATTGCGGACCTGGGAGCCGCAAGGACGACCACACCTGTAACACAGAACCCATAGACAAGGCCTTACCAGAGGGGAGAGGTGGGACCACTTCGCTAGGAGAAGCAACACCATCTCTCAAGGACGAGGGTTGGCAAAAATTAAAGTCTACAATATTGCTTGACGGTCTCTCAGAAGAGCCCGAACGAGTAGGAGCTTCGGAGGAAGGTCGGGAGGCTGAAGAAGAGATCTTGTGTTATTTTCCCTTCATACAAAGGAACCTTCGAAAGAGGAATATCCCACTTTGACTTCTTCTTCAGCCCTCGCCAAAATCTTTCCCACTGGGAAGCAGACCACTCCCGACGCTCATTGCACTTATTACCACAATCACACCGTTGACCTCTGCAGGTGGGAGAAAGGGTGTGGCAGTTAGTGCCCATGGCTGACGTGAAGGTCCGGCAGGGTTGGCCTTCAAGTCCAGGGCAAGTATGCATGGTTGCACTAGTCAACACAAACACACACTATTAAAGAGAAAGCATAAACAAAAAGCACTAATGGCAGTTCAAAATATAACTTGGTGAGGATGAAAAGCAGCAACAACGTTTACCATCCGAGCCAGAAGTAAAGTAAATCACCGGTGTGTGAGAGGGAGCGGTAGCAAGCTACCCCCCCCCCCCCCAAGCCCGCTAACTAGCGGAATGGCAAGTTAAACCTCACTAAATCTTAATGGCTCGTCATTTCAGCTTCACTGAAAGTAATACCCCTATTGAATAGAGTAGGTTCGTATTCCAGTTACGGCACATACAAAGAATAATTCAAAACTATCACTCAATGGCAAGTCAAAAAGGTAAGGGAGCAGGAGAGCAGCAATGTCCGTTCTCCATCAAGTCAAAAGCAAAGTAGATGCTCAGCCCAGTGTGTGAGTTAACAGGGTAGCCGGCTACCCACAACCTTCCCGCTAACTGGCGGTTTAGGTAATTATCCCTCACTAAAAGTCTTATAGCTCATCTTCCAGCCTCGCCGAAAGTAATATCCCTATAAACAGCGAAGGTATAGAATGACAGAATAAATATTTCTTAAAAGTTACATAACAAAATATTGCTTTTAATCCTTCAATCTTCTATTTTTCATATTCAAACACTGACAACTAACTTGACACGAAATTAGACCCAAATTATTGTACTTATTACAGTTAACATTAAGGTGAGCTATGAGTCCAAACAAATTGGATTTCCAAAAACAAACCATGACAGCCTCTGGACATGATTACTGCTCTGTACCACAAATACAATCAATATACTGTAAACTTAATTAATAATATCAGATATCTAATTTCGTTAACTCACATTAATACTGAAACCTGTAGAATTTATTCTTAAATAAATTGGGTTATGGATTTTACACACAAGACCCAGCCCTGGGACTTGGAATATTTCTCAGCAAAATATCTTTAAATCTTAACTTCATTCTTGTGAAACCTGAATACAGTACTGTACTAAGAATGCTGTAAAATCATTTGATGAGAAACTCTCTCTCCAGAGAGACCAATGCAGATTGAAATGTTTGAGAAGAGCATTTGTGGAAATGAAAGAGAAACCAAATATTTAGATATTTTAATGAAGATTCTCCTCTCAAGGACAATCCAATGGAAAATTATAAAACCTAAACTAGTCACTAAGACCATAAAAGAGATCACATCAAGAAAATCACATAAATCTTAAAAAATACTTTTCTACCTTATTACTATACTTATATTCAAACCCCCAAAATGAAGCTATCTCCATACCATAGTACTTTGTAAATAATTGCAAGGCTTCATATTCCAATATGAGCAGACTGGCCTTTAAATCTTCCTTCCCGCTAACATTCATAACTTCACTACAGTACAAGAAGCAGGTAGAATCACCAGTATTAATTTCCAAAAAAGAGAAAATGTCACCAGCATTGTTTCAAAAGGCTTCATGCTGTATATTATTCTCTAAGCTTTATTTAGGCTGTGACCAGGCCAATCAACTACTGCCCCTGCAACTGAATCAGCAGATATTTACAAGTTCAAACTTAGTACAAATGTTTTTCTGTTAACGATGTTTTATTTCCTGGTTTTTATAAAGCTTATTAATTCAACATTGTTATCTATCTTGAAATAATCTAATTTTTCTCTTATATAGTTTATTCTTTACATTTCTATTTCTTCACTGCACCAGACTGTCAACTATTTGGTCCCTTGGGCTAGTGGCAATTTACTTTCGCACCTTGGCGCTTCTAAAAGTAATAATAAGGCTAATATGACAAATTTGCAAATAATTTGTATTTTCCTAACTATACAAACCTGGATCTCTTTACAGCGGAGACGCATTTTGGCAACAGCTGGAACTAGCTGTAAAACTTTTAGCTACTTAGCGAAGGGAGAGCGAGAGTTGGACCAACCACTCTGCTCACACCACCACTTGTAACTGAAAATCACTGTGCAATTGCGGCAGAACTTCCTGGGGGAAGGTTATGGCGGGACCAGTATGTGTTAAGAGCTCCAGGATTATATACATAAGGAAAATGCAAATTTCTTCCAAATTTGTCATTTATTACTGCACTACATACAAACCCTTACCATATTTACAGTGGAGACTCACCGTTAGGTGGGTGCAAGTCCAAAAAACTAACTGGCTAGTGCCTGACCTGAGGTGTTACTCTGTGCTTCGCATGAGCTGTTTGGAGGCATCATGTCACCTCGTCGACTTTGAGAGCTAACGGCCTGGGCAATCGTGCGAAGGGGTAAGAACTCTCACATCTATAATTTCTGCTGTTTTTTTTTTCTTTATTCCAGATCACAATATCAGATTTTATAGCACCTCCTTCTATGATGATTCCTGAGGAAACCTTCAGAGCAAAATGCTTCACCACAGTCCGTGCACTCGAATGGTTTTTCTTCCATGTGAGTTCTTAAATGTTTATAGAGTCTCTGTTTTAAATTATATGTTTTGCCACATTCATGACATTGGAATAGATCTCTCATGTGATTTCTTATGTCTAGTGAGATATTTTTTCGAAGTAAAGAATTTGTTACAGACGTTGCACTTGTATGGCCTCTCTCCCGTGTGAATTCTTAAATGTTCAGTGAGATTTGGTTTTCTAGTGAATGTTTTGCTACAGACATCACAATTGTATGGCTTCTCTCCCGTGTGAACTCTTAAATGTACAGTGAGACTGTATTTCGAAAAAAATGTTTTGCTACAGACATTACATTTGTATGGCTTCTCTCCCGTGTGAATTGTTGAATGTGAAGCGAGACTGTATTGCAAAGAAAATGTTTTTCTACAGACATTGCATTTGTATGGCTTCTCTGCCGTGTGATTTCTTGAATGTATAGTGAGACACTGTTTTGTAATAAATGTTTTGCTACAGACATCACACTTGTATGGCTTCTCTCCCGTGTGAATTCTTGAATGGTAAGAGAGATGTGATTTTGTATAAAATGTTTTGCTACAAACATCGCACTTGTATGGCTTCTCTCCCGTGTGAATTCTTAAATGTTTATTGAGACTATGTTTTTCAATAAATGTTTTGCTACAGACATCGCACTTGTATGGCTTCTCTCCCGTGTGAATTCTTGTATGTATAGTGAGACTTTGTTTTGTATTAAATGTTTTGCTACAGACATTGCATTTGTATGGCTTCTCTCCCGTGTGATTTCTTGAATGTATAGTGAGACACTGTTTTGTAATAAATGTTTTGCTACAAACATCACACTTGTATGGCCTCTCTCCCGTGTGAATTCTTAAATGTATAGTGAGATGTGATTTTGTATTAAATGTTTTGCTACAGACATTGCATTTGTATGGCTTCTCTCCCGTGTGATTTCTTAAATGCACAGTAAGATTAAATTGATTAGAAAACGTTTTCCCACATTCACTGCATGTGCATCGCTTTCTAGCTAGAGCATTGGAGTTAACATTACCAAAGATCCTTTTTTTTATCTGCTTCTCCTTTATTTGATTCACCTCTTGATTCAAAACATCTTTCTGTAATAATTCTCTTCCACTGATCACACATGAAAGTCTTCCTTTTTCTTTTCCTTTATCCTCTTTCACAGCTGTCCCAAAGTAAGTGTCTACACTTTCCTCATCATCGACATTCTCTTTACAACTTAATGAACCGTTTTCACTCACTGATGCATCGTACTCGTAGGAATTTTTCAAGTTGCTTTCGCTGGAATCAAATATTTCCGGCTCTACTTTGACTTCCACTTTTGGATCCAAGAAAAGAGCGCCATCATTAAAGAGAGCAACACTGCCAGACCTATCATTATTTTCTGAATCGACTGCAGGTGAAAATAGATCTTCAATTTCACTTTTAATTGAAAATTCAAAAGGTGGTTCAGAATTCATCATCCTCACCCTATCACAAGATGAAACAACTCTTAATATTATTTTCAATAGACTCCAAAGATGAAATTAAGACTAAACTTCCTATTCTCGGACATCATACTGTACAACAAAAACTTCCAACATGACCCTTTCTTTTCCCGTCTTACATCTCTTGCATATACCTTCAGTAGCTTACAAGCTTTAGCAGCAAGAGGTGGATGATTCCTTCCTTTGAGATGAAAAGTCTGGAAGAAAAGAAAACTACAATCAGTTGGAGAAGAGGAAAAATCAATAAAATTAATGGAGTTTTCTAAAAAATAAAATAAATTCATAAAGTTATGTACTTTTCATTTTTCCTAAACATACGAACCACAGACTTTGATCTGTGTTCTATCTGTTCTTGTTACACATTTCAGGCATCTAAAAATCTCATATCCTCTGTAGATTCTATCATCCACAGTATTTCCTGTGACATTATTGGTTTTATTCTTTAAATAGTTTTCCCCTTGCTCTTCAAAAAGACAGAGTTTCATCCATAGTCTTATTTCCTTTACTGTACTTCCTCTCCAGTCACCATCAAAATTGTCTTGCTAATACTGCTATGCACCTCTGAGCCTTCCTCCAGAATTATGAACAGCAAAAGGCTTTATAGTAATCTTGCACAGACAGGAACATTTACCACAAACTCTTCCATATCACTCCCTCTACCTTTGCTTTGGTTCTACTGTCATGGCAAATTAATATTACTAACATAAGTTTTTTCTTTCTGGTTGCCTTTGTGTTGTCCAGTGCCTTCTCAGGAACAACAGATACCCTCCATCCCTGTGAAGATGGACCAGGAATTCTGCAATTTTAGGCTGAGAGGGTCTGGAAGAAGAATGACCTTTCATCCGGCACCAGCGTAAAAAAAAACTGCCCATTTGACTTGATAAAATCGACATGTAGAGCATCACATGGCTTAGGCTAACTAGATGAAAAGCCTTTTTACCTTGAGAACCTCCTGACAGGCTCCAAGCATGAAGATGAAGCATGTGGAGCCTCTGATGAAGACAATGAAAGTGAGGCTGTTTGAGTAGATCTGGTCTCTAGCAATCTAACAGGAGGGTTCACTAGGACCTCAAAAACGTCTGGGAACCAGTCCTTCCGAGGCCAGAAGGGAGCGATGAGGGCCAAGGAAAGACGACTGGTTTCCCTTGATAAAACAGCCAGATCAGAGAGAGGGAGGTGTCCACCTGAAGACTTCCTCATCTTGTAAGTGGGCATCTGTCCTCATGTACTGGAGATACTTGAACGAAGGCAAGACCAATTAGTAACTAAAGTTCATTGCTATGACATGGAATATGAATTGAAAAACAATACAAGACTGAAAAATTATTTGAAAAAAAAGCCTCTCACTCATTGGGCACCCCTATATCAATACAAAACACAAGTACTTGGTTTTTTTTTTTAGGACACCCACACACCCAAAAAAAAAGAAATAAAATATAAAAGTCCTATTTCAAAATACAGTGCCATTAGGTTTATGATGCAAATTTTTTAGCAATTAACACCAAGAAAGAGCCTTTTCGATCTAGGTCAAAGTATTCAAACAAAGTACCCAGCTTGTGACATGAGAAAGGTCCAAGCTTGTTGCCATGTGCTGGCCTGGAGGGGGACAGTGCAGTCTGCTGGCCTGGAGGGGGATACTGCCATCTGCTGCCCTGGAGGGGGACACTGCCATCTGCTGCCCTGGAGGGGGACACTGCCATCTGCTGGCCTGGAGGGGGACACTGCCGTCTGCTGCCCTGGAGGGGGACACTACCATCTACTGTCCCGAAAAGTACCTTTGAGTGTGCCTCTGCCCCTTCTTGTAGAGTGGCACTACCTGTACAGGAACTGTTGAGAGCCACTACCACCAGCTAGACTGATGTTTAGCACTGTCGTTTGCTGGCCTGGAGAGTGGAACTAAATTCTGCTGAGGAGAGAGGGAAACTGCCTCGGCTGTAGCTACTGGAGCCATTTCTGGCCTACTGGCTTTGGCCGGGTTACCCAAGAACTGCTCCCCTAGTCCAATGTCTGCAGTCTCTGGTGGACTAAAGGGGTTAGTTGCCGGAACAGGCGAAGAAGCAAAGGGTCCACCTCAAGCAGGAGACTCCCAAAAGCCTGGTAAAGGTGGGAGTAATGGTGAGAACCCTGGTACATTTCTTTGAGAAATCCTCAGTTCTTACCAGGATTTCCAAGGTCCCTAACCAAACATCAAGCCACAAAGTAGCCTGTATGGGAAGAAGAGGAGTTGGACGAGGCACGTCTAAGATCTCAGAATAGCTCCTCTGCTGCAGACAGGAGGTGGGGGAAGCTTGGTGGTAGAGCCGGAACGTTGGGAGGAGGAGAGCTCAAAGAGCTGTAGGATGATCGTAGCCCTGGCACCCTTCACGCCCTGAGTCCAAGGCAAGGATGCACTGGTCTCTGAGGGCTTCTAGGTGCAAAAGACACCGTGTCTTTTCTCTCTCAGTTGATAAACCCATTGAGAATCCTGATGAGAGTCAGAACCTGACAGAATGCATGGTCCGACTTTTTCTGCTCTCCTTCCGACGTTTGACTTGGACTTGCAGCGAAGTCTCCTTTTTCCATCCCCGAGAGCTCTTCTCCAGGTGGGTCGCGCACATCCCTCCAGTGACAGGCTGCATCTGTAGACTTGGAGGTTCTTGAAGAGGACTTAGGAAGAGTCTTGGAGTCCTTCGGTTCCTTCCATGGAAGGAGGAAGGGCTCCATCATCGAAAGCTGCATTGTCATGTTCCTCCTGACTTCCATCGGTGGTGAACTCTCCGTGAGAGGGGAAACTTCCTCCGAAGGTGGAAGAGAGGAAGCCCCTCCCTGGCATTACTCCCTCGACAGAGGTGAGGTAGGAGAGTGTCAGGTGGAAGATGCAGGAGCAGACCTTGATAGCCCAATAGGAGTCAGCTTTACCCTAGGGGAAGTAACCACATCTGAGACCTTCTTCTTCTTCAGGGGAGAAGAAGCTGTGGTTCCTTACAGTAGGTCTGCTGTAGCTGTAAAATGCTCCGAAGAGCTGGCAGACAGAGCAGGCTTGAAGGCTTGCACCACTGCTCTGACCTCTACTGACTGACTGACGCACTGTCAGACATATCCCCTGAAGGCCCTGAAGGGAAAGGGACCGACAGTTCCCTGAAAGGAGTCGCTGCTGTTGATGGATCCACCTTTGAGGAAGGCAGCTTCGGGATCTTGAACCCTTCTGTGAAGACCCCTCCACCTTTCCATGGCGGTCGCGCTGTAATGCGTTTGCAGGGAGGAGAAATGATGCGATGGTGAGCTGTCTACTCAATGTTCCTTAAAACCTAGGAGCCTGTAGAACCTGCTCATGGCCATGGCGCAAGTGGGACAGTGAGAGATAGCGCATTGGGGAGCGCTGGTGGGCCAAAGAGCGCACAGGAGAGCAATAGCGTGCAGTAAGACGCTGAGCAGGATGATGCTGGTGCGGTTTCCAGAGAACGTGCAGTACGACGCCACGCAGAAGGATGCTGGTGTGCAGTTTCCGGTAAATTTGCATGAGAGCGTTGGCACGCAGGAGAAATCTGGCAAGCTGGAGAGCGCCAATGAGTCAGAGGGTGCTGGTGAGCTGTAGAGAGTTTTGGCACAGGAGAGCGCTGTTGCGCAGTGGACAAGTGGCGCTTGGGAGTGGGGTGACGTACAAGAGAGTGTTTTCGTGCAGGAGAGCATTGGCGAGCCTGATACCAAGGCTGCGCATGAGAGCACTGATGTCTCAGGGAGCGCTATTCCTCAGGGGAGCGCTAACGAGCTTGAGCTAGAGAGCGGAGTTGCACTGCGATTGCTGGCGAGCTGGCAAACATTACTCTTTGGTAGGGCAGGGCTGTGCTGGAGAGCGTTGGAGATCGGGAGATCGCTGGTGCATTGGAGGGGGCTGAGGATGAGAAGGAGAAGGCTAGCGGTCAGGGGAACGTCAATGTGCAGGCTGGCGCTGATGTGCTGTTGGAGAGCACAGGTGCACTGCAGGGAGCTGGCAACCAGGAGAGTGGCGCTCAGCTGAACGCTTAGGTAGAACATCCGAGGATGTACAGGAGATGGGAACAGTGACGGCAGGTCAGGAGGTTGGCTGGAATGTCGAACAGGAACAGGGATGTGCCCTTTGGAAGGGGAACATCCAACAATGGCGATCGCGAACGATACGCAGGAGAGTCTAGGCCAAAAGTCCGAGGTCAATAAGCAGCGTCATCAGGAGAAGGACCAGGAACAGGCGAAGATTGAGGACCAAAAGACCACTGAGGCGGCAGCTCCTCTGTGGGCGACGGCTGTGAAGACGAGGACGAAGAGCCTTTTCAATGATGGTGAAAGGCAACCTTTAAGTCAAACCGGAGGGAGAGCTCTGCGACGTGGGATCAGCAAGCTGACCTTGAGCAGCAGTCCTCCGAAGAGGAGTCTCTATGAGAGAATCCGAGGGGAAGAACCACTCATATGAGACAGACGATGGACTTAGTTTCCCCCTCGAAGGATGGACAGAACAGGGGAAACGAAGTCGTCAGCAACAGCAGGAGAGTCTAGAGAGTCAGGGGCGTTGACAGCGGCCACAGAAGACACCTCTGACACTACAACATCGACAAGAATTAGTGGATCTACCTCCGAGGTCAACAATGGCTGCAAACTCGCAATGCAGAAGATGAATTGCAGCAAGAAGTCCTTGAAGGGCGGACTCGGGAGCCGCAGGGACGACCACACCTGTAACACAGAACCCAGAGACAAGGCTTTACCCGGAGGGAGAGGTGGGGCCACTTCGCTAGGGAAAGCAACACCATCTCTTAAGCACAAGGGTTGGCAAAAATTAAAGTCTACACTACTGCTCGACGGTCTCTCAGAAGAGGCCAAACGAGTAGGAGCTTCGGAGGAAGGTCGGGAGGCAGAAGAAGAGATCTTGTGTTTTTTCCCTTCACACAAAGGAACCTTCGAAAGAGAAATATCCCGCTTTGACTTCTTCTTCCGCCCTTGCCAAAATCTTTCCCACTGGGAGGCAGACACTCATTACACTTATTACCACAATCACACCGTTGACCTCTGCAGGTGGGAGAAAGGGTGTGGCAGTTAGTGCCCATGGCTGACGTGAAGGTCCGGCAGGGTTAGCCTTCAAGTCCAGGGCAAGTATGCATGGTTGCACAAGTCAACACAAACACACACTATTAAAGAGAAAGCATAAACAAAAAGCACTAATGGCAGTTCAAAATATAACTTGGTGAGGATGAAAAGCAGCAACAACGTTTACCATCCGAGCCAGAAGCAAAGTAAATCACCGGTGTGTGAGAGGGAGCGGTAGCAAGCTAACCCCCGCCAAGCCCGCTAACTAGCGGAATGGCAAGTTAAACCTCACTAAATCTTAATGGCTCGTCATTTCAGCTTCACTGAAAGTAATACCCCTATTGAATAGGGTAGGTTCGTATTCCAGTTACGGCTCATACAAAGATTAATTCAAAGCTATCACTCAATGGCAAGTCAAAAAGGCAATGGAGCAGGAGAGCAGCAATGTCCATTCTCCATCAAGCCAAAAGCAAAGCAGATGCTGAGCCCAGTGTGTGAGTGAACAGGGTAGCCGGCTACCCACAACCCTCCCGCTAACTGGCGGTTTAGGTAATTATCCCTCACTGAAAGTCTTATGGCTCATCTTCCAGCCTCACCGAAAGTAATATCCCTATAAACAGCGAAGGTATAGAGTGGCAGAACAAATATTTCTTTAAAAGTTACACAAGAAAAAAATTGCTTTTAATTCTTCAATCTTCTACTTTTCATATTCAAACACTAACAACTAACTTGGCACAAAATTAGACCCAAATGATTGTACTTAGTACAGTTAACTTTAGGGTGAGCTATGAGTCCAAACAATTGGATTTCCAAAAAACAAACCATGACAGCCTCTGGACATGATTACTGCTCTGTACCACAAATACAATCAATATACTGTAAACTTAATTAATAACATCAGATATTCAATTTTGTAAACTCACTTTAATACTGAAACCTGTAGAATTTATTCTTAAATAAATTGAGTTATGGATTTTACCCAGAAGACCCAGCCCTGGGACTTGGAATATTACTCAGCAAAATATCTTTAAATCTTAACTTCATTCTTGTGAAACCTGAATACAGTACTGTACTAAGAATGCTGTAAAATCATTTGATGAGAAACTCTCTCTCCAGAGAGACCAATGCAGACTGAAATGTCTGAGAAGAGCATTTGAGGAAATGAAAGAGAAACCAAATATTTAGATATTTTAATGAAGATTCTCCTCTCAAGGACAATCCAATGGAAAATTATAAAACCTAAACTTATCACTAAGACCATAAAAGAGATAACATCAACAAAATCACAAAAATTTAAAAAATCATACTTTTCTACCTTATTACTAAACTTATATTCAAACCCCCAAAATGAAGCTATCTCCATACCATAGTACTTTGTAAATATTTGCACGGCTTCATATTCCAATACAAGTAGACTAGATTTTGATTCTTCCTTCCTGCTAACATTCAAAACTTCACTACAGTACAGGAAGCAGGTACAATCATCCAGTATTACTTTAAAAAGGACACAAGGTCACCAACATTGTTTCAAAAGGCTTAATGCTGTATATTATTCTGCAACTGAATCAGCGGATATTTCAAAGTTCAAACTTGGTACAAATGCTTTTCTGTTGACGATGTTTCATTTCCTGGTTTTTATAATGCTCATTTATTCAACATTGTTATCTATTTTCAAATAATCTCATTTTCCATTTCTCTTATGTAGTTTATTCTTTACATTCCTATTTATTCACTGCACCAGACTGTCAACTATTTGGTACCTTGGGCTAGTGGCAATTTGCTTTTGCACCTTGTCTTCTATTAGTAATAATTATGCTAATATGACAAATTTGGAAATAATTTGTATTTTTCCTAACTATACAAACCTGGAGCTCTTTACAGCAGAGACGCATTTTGGCAACAGCTGGAATTAGCTGTAAAACTTTTAGCTACTTAGCGAAGGGAGAGCAAGAGTTGGACCAACCACTCTGCTCACACCAGCACTTGTAAATGAAAGTCATTGTGCAATTACGGCAGAACTTCCTGGGGGAAGGTGATGGCGGGACCAGTATGTGTTAAGAGCTCCAGAATTGTATACATAGGGAAAATGCAAATTTCTTCCAAATTTGTCATTTATTACTGCACTACATACAAACCCTTACCATATTTACAGTAAAGACTCACCGTTAGGTGGGTGTAAGTTCAAAAAACTAACTGGCTAGTGCCTGACCTGAGGTGTTACTCTGTGCTTCACATGAGCTGTTTGGAGGCATCATGTCACCTCGCCGACTCTGAGAGCTAACGGTCTGGGCAATCGTGTGAAGGAGTAAGAACTCTCACATCTATAATCTTTGCTGTTTTTTCTTCTTTATTCCAGATCACAATATCAGATTTTATAGCATCTCCTTCTATAATTATTCTTGAAACTTTTAGACCAAAAAGCTTTACCACAGTCCTTTCACTTGACTGGTTTCCCTTCCATGTGAGTTATTCATAAAATTTTATTGAGTCTTTCTTTTATATCAAATGTTTTGCCACATTCATGACATTGCAATAGATCTCTCATGTGATTTCTTATGTTTAGTGAGATAGTTTTTCAAAGTAAAGAATTCGCTATTTGTATGACCTCTCTCCCGTGTGAATTCTTAAATGTTTATTGAGAGATGGGTTCCAAGTAAATGCTTTGCTACAGACATTGCATTTGTATGGCTTCTCTCCCGTGTGAATTCTTAAATGTGCAGCAAGTCTTAGTTTTGTAGCAAATGTTTTGCTACAGACATTGCATTTGTATGGCCTTTCTCCTGTGTGAATTCTTAAATGTGCAGTGAGATTATGTTTTGCAGTAAATGTTTTGCCACAGACATCGCAATTGTATGGCTTTTCTCCCGTGTGAATTCTTAAATGTTCAGTGAGATGTTGTTTTGTATTAAATGTTTTACTATTGACATTACATTTGTATGGATTCTCTCCTGTGTGAATTCTTAAATGTACAGTGAGATGTGTTTTACTAGTTAACCCTGGATAGGTACGGTGGGTCGTTTGCGACCCCGAGCGTCAAAAAAAAACAGGTTTTTCTCACGTGACTCACCCCTGTGACTGAATTTGTGGGTGATCGACCTGCAGGAGGTGTCTCCCCTACACGCTCTAGTAGTGTCCAGATGTGCATTGCTGTAGCTGTACTCCTTCCCCGATTTCTGAGACGCGTCGGGGTCGTTCGCGTCCGAGTTTACCCTTCTGAGGTAGTTTGCATAATTATCAAAGTTATTACGTATTATGAAATTGTCGTAGAATGGTGCAACTTGTATAGGTTATCAGTTGTGGAAAGTCTTGGTGGATTGTTTGGCTACCATGTGCATGTTTTTTTTTTTAGTTAAAATGTCTTTCATCACCACGAGGACCATTTTACCGCGAGTGCCCCTTTTTCATTTTTTTTCATTTTTTTGCCAAGTCATTTTTCCGTAAGATATTGCCAAATAGTGTCGTAAAACTTTTGCTTGTTTAGTGTTGGAAAGTGTGTCTAGATGATCTGGCTACCCATGCATGACTTTGTTTTTGTCAGATACGACGTAGTTATTGGTATATTGGGTATTTAACTGCGGTTACCAATTTCTGTTTTTTTTTCAATATTTGTAAAAATTACTACGTAGTAAGGAATTGCCGTATATTATTCATTTTTTTTTCATGTTTATGTGTTAGAAAGTGTGCCTTGATGGTTGGGCTAACACGTGCATGTCTTTTTTTTTATCTGAGATGTCGTATATTAGAATGTCGGGCATTTTACCGCGAGTGTCCCTTTTTAATTTTTTTTAATTTTTTTGCCAAGTCATTTTTCCGTAAGATATTGCGAAATAGTGTCGTAAAACTTTTGCTTTTTTAATGTTGGAAAGTGTGTCTAGATGATCTGGCTACCCATGCGTGATTTTGTTTTTGTCAGATACGACGTAGTTATTGGTATATTGGGTATTTAACTGCGGTTGCCAATTTCTGTTTTTTTTTCAATATTTGTAAAAATTTACTACGTAGTAAGGAATTGCCGTATATTATTGATTTTTTTTTCATGTTTATGTGTTAGAAAGTGTGCCTTGATGGTTGGGCTAACACGTGCATGTCTTTTTTTTTTATCTGAGATGCCGTATATTAGAATGTTGGGCATTTTTCCGCGAGTGCCCCTTTTTATTTGTTTTGCATTTTTTTGCTTAGTCATGTTACCGTAAGGAATTGGCAAGTAGTGTCGCAAAACTTATATTTTTATAGTGTTGGAAAGTGTTTCTAGATGATCTGGCTACCCATGCCTATTTTTTTTTTAGCCAGATATGGCGTATATATAAGTATGTGTTCGATTTTCCTGTGATTGCCATTTTTTCGTTTTTTCCCATTTCTTTCAAAATTACTACGTACTAAGGAACTATCACAGAGTAATATTTCATTTATATGTTTATTTGTCGGAAAATATGCCTTGATGGTTTGCCTAGCACGTGGCTGAAATTTTTTTTTTCTGAAATGCCGTATATTAGAATGGCCATTTTTCCACGAGTGCCCCTTTTTATTTGTTTTGCATTTTTTTGCTTAGTCATGTTACCGTAAGGAATTGGCAAGTAGTGTCGCAAAACTTATATTTTTATAGTGTTGGAAAGTGTTTCTAGATGATCTGGCTACCCATGCCTATCTTTTTTTTAGCCAGATATGGCGTATATATAGGTATGTGTTCGATTTTCCGGTGATTGCCATTTTTTCGTTTTTTCCCAATTCTTTCAAAATTACTACGTACTAAGGAACTATCACAGAGTAATGATTCCTCTAGATGTTTATTTGTCGGAAAATTTTGTTTACTTTTTTTTTGATTGAATATCATCCAATTTTTTTAGCTAAAATATTGTTTTACATTTTTTTTTTCGATTTTATTTCCCTTCAAAAAAAATTTTTTGGGTCAGAATTTTAATTTTATAGTCGTAAAATAATCGACAATTATCCAGCAACCCACCATACAATTTTTATGCATATCCAATAATAATTAGATTAGTAAATAACACCTTGAAATTGACATACCCTTCCTACATTTCAAGTGGCAGATTAGGGAGTCTGAGTCAGTGTGGTTGGCGGCCATTTTGTGGACATATCCGAAGAGTAAGCTGCCCTATCTATATATATTCTTGTTCCCTATAGAATTTGTGATATTTTGGTATATTTTTACCTGCATAAATATCATATTATATATTAAATATATGTATTTTTTTACGAAATTTCCAAGTACTCAAAAAATTACCTTTAGATATGGCCCCTGATATAAATGTAATTTACAAAATAATGAAGATTTTTTTACATATTTCTATTTTAGGATAACATATGTTTATTCCCTAAAAAAATTAGCCACTTCCTATTTCATTTGGGTACCCAAAAAAATTCATGAAATTTGGACAATTTTTTTTGGCCAAAAAAAGTTACCCTTTTTTTCTCATTTCAGATCTTCACCTCCATGGGTCTGACTTCATCCAAAATACATCAAGATGTGTCCTAAACATTCAAGAATCAATTCCTAAAAGGATTTGTGTATATATGTATAAACTTTTTTTTTATGAATTTTTATGTCAGGTCTTTTTTTTTTCTACTTAATTTTTTAAAATATTTATAATAAATAGTTTTTCTGCAGATGAGTAGTATTTCTCTTTACAGTTGTTTTAAGCATTCATTGAAGTTTTTTTTGGCAAAAGAAAAAAGGAGGTTACTGCAAAAACTGATTTTTCAAGAATTTTTTTTGGCGTCGGGGTCGTTCGCGTCCGAGTATACCCTTAAAGGGGTGTCCGAGGACCGTACCTATCCAGGGTTAATGTTTTGCTACAGACATTACATTTGTATGGGTTCTCTCCTGTGTGAATTGTTGAATGTGCAGCGAAACTGCATCTCGAAGAATATGTTTTGCTACAGACATCGCACTTGTATGGCTTCTCTCCAGTGTGAACTCTTGAATGTTCAGCGAGATGTGTTTTTGTAGTAAATTTTTTGCAACAGACATCGCACTTGTGTGGCTTCTCTCCAGTGTGAACTCTTGAATGTTCAGCGAGATGTGTTTTTGTAGTAAATGTTTTGCAACAGACATCGCACTTGTATGGCTTCTCTCCTGTGTGTACTCTTGAATGTACAGTGAGATATGATTTTGTATTAAATGTTTTGCTACAGACATCGCACTTGTATGGCTTCTCTCCCGTGTGAATTCTTAAATGCTCAGTGAGATTTGTTTTTCCAGTAAATGTTTTGCTACAGACATCGCACTTGTATGGCTTCTCTCCTGTGTGAACTCTTGAATGTACAGCGAGACTTTGTTTCAGGGTAAATGTTTGGCTACAGACATCGCACTTGTATGGCTTTTCTCCCATGTGAATTCTTAAATGCACGGTAAGATTAAATCTATTAGAAAAAGTTTTCCCACACTCACTGCATGTGCATCGCTTTCTAGCTAGAGCATTGGAGTTAACATTACCAAAGATCCTTTTTTTTATCTGCTTCTCATTTATTTGATTCACCTCTTGATTCAAAACATCTTTCTGTAATAATTCTCTTCCACTGATTAAACATGAAAGTCTTCCCTTTTCTTTTCCTTTATCCTCTTTCACAGCTGTCCCTAAGTAAGTGTCTACACTTTCCTCATCATTGACATCCCCTTTACAACTTAATGAACCGTTTTCGCTAGAATCAAATATTTCTGGCTCTACTTTGACTTCCATTTTTGGATCCAAGAAAAGAGCGCCATCATTAAAGACAGCAACACTGCCAGACATATCATTATTTTCTGGATCGACTGCAAGTGAAAGTGGATCTTCAATTTCACTTTTCATTGGAAATTCAAAAGGTGGTTCAGAATTCATCATCCTCTCCCTATGAAAAGATGAAACACCCCTAAATATTATTTTCAATAGACTTCAAAGAGGAAACTAAGGTTAACTTCCTATACTCAGACATCATACTGTACAACAAAAACTTCCAACATGACCCTTTCTTTTCCAGCCTTATGTCTCTTGCATATACCTTCAGTAGCTTACAAGCTTTGGCAGCAAGAGGTGGATGATTCCTTCCTTTGGGATGAAAACTCTGGAATAATAGAAAACTATAATCAGCTGGAGAAGAGCACAATGAAAATAGGACAAATTTAGAAGTAATTTGTATTTTTCTAACATAAAAACCTTTAATTATTTAAAGGGGATCATCTTTCGGCAAAGCTGGAAGACTAGCCATTAGGACTTTAATGGAAGGTGGCAACCAACCACCCACTAGGTAGTGGGAGGTTCGAGGGGGTATCCGGGATAACCGGGTACCCCACTCACACATCAGTGATATGTCACCATTTTTCATTGCAGGAAGTTCTTATGGAGGAGAAGTGATGGAGGGAAAATTTGTATGATTAGCTAAAGATATGACAAATTCGTAGATAATTTGTATTTTTCCTAACAATACAAAAATTAGCTATTTATTTAGGGGTATTACTTTCTGTGAAGCTGAAATAACAGGCCATTAAAATCTACCGAGGGGTTAACTACCCATAACGCTATTTAGTGGGGGGGTGGGGGGGGGAGCTTGCTACCGCTCACACTCACACACCGGTGATTTAGCTCACTTCGTTTGGAGGTAGGACTTCAAGGTCTAGCTGGCGGGCAAGTTTGTATAAATAGCTAAGGTATTAGGAAGGGTGGAAGTCCCTGCCAATCTGGCTTTTGGCTTCACCCCAGGGGCTCCTTATCTGCGTATGTTAGTACTCAAAGTAAGGAGTCCTTGCGCCTTGTTAAAACCTTGCTAGGTCCGCAGCCTATGCAGGCTTGTGTGTTAAGATATTCAGAAGTGGGATTGTCTAGGTAAAGTTATCAAGAGTCTTTTTGTAGGAAAAAACTTTTGTAACCAAGACTTTCCCAATACCACTTCGCCAGGGTATGGGGACGCAACAGTATTTGCTTAATACTAGGTACACAATGGAGCATGGTTTACCTGCAGTGGTTTGAGGTCAGCTTACGCAGAGAATCCAGGATGCTGCTTTCCCCACGAGAGGGTAGGATGAAGAAAAGAATAAGAGCCAGTCAAATCTTTTCATTCACGCAGACTAAATCCCGGTAACAGTGCCCTCAATCTTCTGCTACTTGTCCAATAAAGAGCCTGAGGTATACAACCAGCTGTTGTGCAGCCACCACAGGACCGATATATATCGTATCGAGTTCCTGTGGGTCACGTCTTGCAGGGGAAAGGTTGTGAAAGTCACTTGGAGCATTCACATCCTTTCTTGTGAAACCTGCGTCACAGAGTAATCTGCTAAGGACCAGGGGCATAGCTATGCCCCTGACATCGTGAGTTGTCATGTTGAGATGATGTTTTGGCGATCCTCCTTTAGTCTCTACCAGTGCTGATGACAACAGAAGGGACCCGGGTGAGCTGTTGCCGTTCTCTTAAGGTAGTCTCATACCTTCCCCTGGGTACAGTAACGGATGATCTGGATCGTCCGTTATCGAGTGGAGACTCGTGTAGGATCTGTCACCTCTGGAAACTGTGTCCGGCGACATACTCGGGGACGAAACTAAAGATTGCCTTTCGCCCTTCTCGTTAATGGGCGATGTCGAAAGAGAGACCATGAAGTTCCTTGACTCGTATGGCTGTTGTCAGAGTGTGTAGGAACATTGTCTTCTTAAACCAGGTGAAAATTTGTTGCCTGGTGAAGTGGAACATAAGGAGGTCTCTTTCGAGACCGGAGAATTTGAACCATGTTCCGAGAGGAAGGTCTATATTCCAACTGGAGAAAGGAAAGTTGTAAGTCCGTATGAGTTAGGGAAGGTCTAGCGATGAGAGGATGTCTCTTCCTTTTAGTTTGTAGGTGAAGGATCCAGGTTGAGTGATCATCTTTACCTGTTGAAACTGAAAATGGGGTCTTTTCCTCTGACATATACTCGAGGATTCCGCTATTGCTGAAATAGAGGTATCGAGTGGAGACACACACTTTCACATGACACCAACCACACTAGACGCTATACTGCCTGGTAAGACTGATGCTGAGGAATTCCTCAGATATCTAGACAACTTTTTTGCAACTTATTGCGAAAAGCCTCTGTGGGAGAGGAGGTACTGGGTAGTCTCCAGGGGCACAATCATAGCAAAGCTATAGCTTGTGGTAGGTGTCAAAGTGGGTTGTCTGTGATATGGAGAGGGTTCTCTTGGAGAGACTATCAGGAGCTGCAAAAGGTTTGGAAACCATTTTGCGTAATGCCATAGCGGAACTATGAGAGTCCTTGAGAGGCTGACCGATGTTCAAGCCTTCATGAGTGCCCTTCTCCAGACAAAACAGAGATAAGACGTAAACATAATTGTTGTACCCACCGTTGTTGGCCTGTTTTGTGCCACAGAGCCTTGGGGTCTAGGGCTGGGGAGCAACGGCAGCCTGAGGTTCAGGAGTGTTGCGAACAGATCCCTAGTTGGAGGACCCCGTAAAGTCGGGACTTTATCGGCTAAAGGTGATCCAAAGACCATTCGGTATACCTTATCTGAGATGCCGTGCACAGATTGTTGGTGAGTACATTCCTCTCGTCTGGAATGAAGTGGGCTGATAGTGGCACCAAACGAACTTTGGCCAATCTTAGTGTTTATACTGTTAGATGGGAAGAGGCTATGAGCAAGTTCCTTCTTGCTTGCCGATGTGAGCCTCCATGTGGTGTGTGGTGTTGTCGCCCATCACATCACTGAGTGGTCTGTTGGGAACTGATGAGGCTGCTGAAGGACCGGAAAGTTAACCTTCATCTCTTCAGAGATTTAAGTGAACGTACTTTCGGACTCAGTCCAGAGGGCTGAGGTCATGTGGTGCAGCACTTTGGTCCCTCCTCTCTTCTTTTGATGTGTTCTAAGCACAGCATCAAGTCCGAGGGGTGGCGAAGGATGAGAAGGTTATACCACTCTGTAGATTCTCGACTAACACCCATCCCTTGAGGTTTGTCCAAACTTCTGGTCCCATGGGGGTCAGAATGTCTGGGGGATCAAGGGGCTGATTCCAATCAGACTCAAGTCCCTCTGGGATGGGAGTTCTTCTCGTTTTGAAAAAGTTTTGTGGAGATTGGTATCTAGAATCATTCCCAGATACACCAGTCTTCTGGGAGGGAAGTAGGGAAGACTTCCACAGGTTTACCTAGATCACTAGATCTTGGTAAAAAGACTTCAGAAGTTCCGGTGTAATGCAAGGTTGCCACTGAGTCTGCTAAGGTCCATCAGTCGTCCCGAAACGGAGGAGACAGAAGCCGATCCTGTGAGACCAGGATGGGTGTAGTGGAAAGACCGAAGCACAGTGCCCTTAACTAGCGTTTCTTGTTTGTCTAGACTGAATCTTCCAACCTTCCTAGATGGATGGTTTGAGCCTGGAAGTATGTGTCCTTAAGGTCCAGTGTGCAAATGAAGACCTAAGTTCTTAGCCCTAGTTCGAACTCCAACATGGTGTGGACATCGACCCAAAGGGACAGCTCCTTGCACATCCTTTCGCATGGGAGATTGCTGATGTTGGGGTCTTGACTCGTGGCGTAAAGGATCAGACGCGATACCCTGTGTGAGGATTCTTCCCTGAGAGAGAATTCCTTTAACTGACAGAAGGAAGGCAACGCTTAACCCTACTATGC
>NW_027170075.1:0-115000 GCF_036898095.1 Palaemon carinicauda | reverse complement strand
CTTCTTCGGCCTGAGAACGCACGAGATCACCGAAAATGGCGGAGGCCTTCTGGCAAATTGTAGTCTCAGTGATGGTGTCTCCTGAGATCTCTTTGTCTTTGATCCACACAAGAAGCAGCCTCTCCATCTCGTCATACACGTGGGTTCTCTTATTGGAGAAAATAGTGACGCCCTTAGAAGGTGTCACTGCTTTGATGGCCGCCTTCTGCTTCAGGATG
Organism: Palaemon carinicauda; assembly: GCF_036898095.1. Lineage (NCBI taxonomy): Eukaryota > Metazoa > Arthropoda > Malacostraca > Decapoda > Palaemonidae > Palaemon > Palaemon carinicauda. The sequence goes on along the minus strand of NW_027170075.1, from coordinate 114,782 downwards.
GTGCCTATCGTAGATGGATTCCGGCCATACTCCTTGGCGATCGCACTTAAACACATGCCAGACTCGTACTTTTTTACGATTTCAAGTTTCGTCTACATCGAGAGCATTGTCTTCTTCTTTCCTTCGGCAACATTCTTGGGACCCATGGCTACAGTAATACGTAATATAATACACTACGTACGTTATATACAGTACTATGTATAGTAAACACTAATACAGTACAGTGCACAGTAACGAATGTTTAATAACGATAACACGTGGCGTACGAATGTACTGTATATTAACACTACGTCAAACAAGCGAAAGCACACAATGTCTGTTAACGATACTGCGGTCGGAACGAAGAGAGAAAGAGAGAGAGATGAACGCCCGTGCGTAAGCTGGGATAGTTGCCGACCAATAGGAAAGCAGGATCTTATGCCGTCACCTAGCATCTGAGTAGGGAGATAACCAATGGGTGAGCGGGAGGCTGTAAGTGAGTCTACCCAAGTTCAAAGTCTGGCGACGCACTCTTTTTAAAATTACTCTCGGCGAAGAGTTGGGATCTCGTAAGGTTTTCGTATCCTGAAATTTTATTCGTATACTGGGGCATAAAAATCTTCGAATCACTTTTCGTATCCTGAATTTTTCGTAAGCAGAAACTTTCGTATCCAGAGGATCACTGTATATATATAAATGTATATATATATATATATATATATATATATATATATATATATATATATATATATATGTATGCATACATAAATATTAAGAATGTTTTCATATATATACTACATATATATGAAAAAGGAAGTTAAAAGACAAAAATTAATGGCAGTCCAAAATAGGCGAGGAGGAAGAGCGATTAAAACCGGTCTTCATTCGAGCTAAAAGTAAAGGGAGTTAAATCACCGGTGTGTGAGTGGGAGTGGTAGCAAACTAACCCCCTACCTTCCACACTAACTAGCGGCATGGGTAGTTAACCCTCGCTAAATTTTAATGGCTCGTCATTTCAGCTACGCTGAAAGTAATACCCCAATTAAATAGCATGGTTTGTATTCGTTATGGAACAAATATATTTAAATCTTAACTTCATTCTTGTGAAACCTGAATACAGTACTGTACTAAGAATGCTGTAAAATTATTTTACGAGAAACTCTCTCTCCAGAGAGACCAATGCAGATTGAAATGTTTGAGAAGAGCATTTGTGGAAATGAAAGAGAAACCAAATTTTTAGATATTTTAATGAAGATTCTCCTCTCAAGGACAATCCAATGAAACTTATATAACCTAAACTAATCACTAAGACCATAAGAGATTACATCAAGAAAATCACATAAATCTTAAAAATAATGATACTTTTCTACATTATTACTATACTTATGTTCAACAAACCAGAAAAAAAGCTATCTCCGTACAATAGTACTTCTAAATAACTTTATGGCTTCATATTCCAATATGAGCAGACTTGCTTTAATTCTTCCTTCCAACTGACTTTCAGAACTTCACTACAGTACAAGAAGCAGGTAGAATCATCCAGTATTAATTTCCAAAAAAGAGAAAATGTCAGCAGCATTCTTTCAAAAGGCTTAACCCTGGAACGGTACGGTGGGTCGTCCGCGACCCCGAGCGTCAAAAAAAAAGAGGTTTTTCTCACGTGACTCACCCCCGTGACTGAATTTGTGGGTGATCGACCTGCAGTAGGTATCTCGCCTACACGCTCTAGTAGTGTCCAGATGTGCATTGCTGTAGCTGTACTCCTTCCCCGATTTCTGAGACGCGTCGGGGTCGAGCGCGACCGAGTTTACCCTTCTAAGGTAATTTGCATAATTATCAAAGTTATTACGTATTATGAAATTGTCGTAGAATGGTGCAACTTGTATAGGTTATCAGTTGTGGAAAGTCTTGGTGGATTGTTTGGCTACCATGTGCATGATTTTTTTTTTAGTTAAAATGTCGTTCATCACCACGAGGACCATTTTACCGCGAGTGCCCCTTTTTCATTTTTTTGCCAAGTCATTTTTCCGTAAGATATTGCCAAATAGTGTCGTAAAACTTTTGCTTTTTTAGTGTTGGAAAGTGTGTCTAAATGATCTGGCTACCCATGCGTGACTTTGTTTTTGTCAGATACGACGTAGTTATTGGTATATTGGGTATTTAACTGCGGTTGCCAATTTCTGTTTTTTTTCAATATTTGTAAAAATTTACTACGTAGTAAGGAATTGCCGTATATTATTGATTTTTTTTTCATGTTTATGTGTTAGAAAGTGTGCCTTGATGGTTGGGCTGACACGTGCATGTCTTTTTTTTTATCTGAGATGCCGTATATTAGAATGTTGGGCATTTTACCGCGAGTGCCCCTTTTTCATTTTTTTTGCCAAGTCATTTTTCCGTAAGATATTGCTAAATAGTGTCGTAAAACTTTTGCTTTTTTAGTGTTGGAAAGTGTGTCTAGATGATCTGGCTACCCATGCGTGACTTTGTTTTTGTCAGATACGACGTAGTTATTGGTATATTGGGTATTTAACTGCGGTTGCCAATTTCTGTTTTTTTTCAATATTTGTAAAAATTTACTACGTAGTAAGGAATTGCCGTATATTATTGATTTTTTTTTCATGTTTATGTGTTAGAAAGTGTGCCTTGATGGTTGTGCTAACACGTGCATGTCTTTATTTTTATCTGAGATGCCGTATATTAGAATGTTGGGCATTTTTCCGCGAGTGCCCCTATTTATTTGTTTTGCATTTTTTTTGCTTAGTCATGTTACCGTAAGGAATTGGCAAGTAGTGTCGCAAAACTTATATTTTTATAGTGTTGGAAAGTGTTTCTAGATGATCTGGCTACCCATGCCTATTTTTTTTTAGCCAGATATAGCGTATATATAGGTATGTGTTCGATTTTCCTGTGATTGCCATTTTTTCGTTTTTTCCCATTTCTTTCAAAATTACTACGTACTAAGGAACTATCACAGAGTAATGATTCATTTAGATGTTTATTTGTCGGAAAATGTGCCTTGATGGTTTGCCTAGCACGTGGCTGAAATTTTTTTTTCTGAAATGCGTATATGTAATAAAATGTTGGCCATTTTTCCGCGAGTGCCCCTTTTTATTTGTTTTGCATTTTTTTGCTTAGTCATGTTACCGTAAGGAATTGGCAAGAAGTGTCGCAAAACTTATATTTTTATAGTGTTGGAAAGTGTTTCTAGATGATCTGGCTACCCATGCCTATCTTTTTTTTGAGCCAGATATGGCGTATATATAGGTATGTGTTCAATTTTCCTGCGATTGCCACTTTTTCGTTTTTTCCCATTTCTTTCAAAATTACTACATACTAAGGAACTATCACAGAGTAATGATTCCTCTAGATGTTTATTTGTCGGAAAATTTTGTTTACTTCTTTTTTGATTGAATATCATCAAATTTTTTTAGCTAAAATATTATATTGTTTTACATTTTTTTTTTTTTCGATTTTATTTCCCTTCAAAAAATTTTTTTTTGGGTCAGAATTTTAATTTTATAGTCGTAAAATAATCGACAATTATCCAGCAACCCACCATACAATTTTTATGCATATCCAAGAATAATTAGATTGGTAAATAACATCTTGAAATTGACATAGCCTTCCTACATTTCAAGTGGCAGATTAGGGAGTCTGAGTCAGTGTGGTTGGCGGCCATTTTGTGGACATATCCGAAGCGTAAGTTGCCCTATCTATATATATTCTTGTTCCCTATAGAATTTGTGATATTTTGGTATATTTTTACCTGCATAAATATCATATTATATATTAAATATATGTATTTTTTTACGAAATTTCTAAGTACTCAAAAAATTACCTTTAGATATGGCCCCTGATATAAATGTAATTTACAAAATAATGAGGATTTTTTTACATATTTCTATTTTAGGATAACATATGTTTATTCCCTAAAAAAAATTAGCCACTTCCTATTCCATTTGGGTACCCAAAAAAATTCATGAAATTTGGACAAATTTTTTTGGCAAAAAAAAAGTTACCCTTTTTTTCTGATTTCAGATCTTCACCTCCATGGGTCTGACTTCATCCAAAATACATCAAGATGTGTCCTAAACATTCAAGAATCAATTCCTAAAAGGATTTGTGTATATATGTATAAACTTTTTTTTTATGAATTTTTATGTAAGGTCTTTTTTTCTACTTAATTTTTTAAAATATTGATAATAAATAGTTTTTCTGCAGATGAGTAGTATTTATCTTTACAGTTGTTTTAAGCATTCATTGAAGTTTTTTTGGCAAAAGAAAAAAGGAGGTTACTGCAAAAACTGATTTTTCAAGAATTTTTTTTGTCGTCGGGGTCGCGCGAGTCCGAGTATACCCTTAAAGGGGTGTCCGAGGAGCGTACCTATACAGGGTTAATGCTGTATAATATTCTGTAAGCTTTATTTAGGCTGTGACCAAGCCAATCAACTACTGCCCCTGAAACTAAATAAGCGGATATTTCCAAGTTCAAACTTAGTACAAATGTTTTTCTGTTGACGATGTTTCATTTCCTGGTTTTTATAATGCTTATTTATTCAACATTGTTATCTATCTTGAAATAATCTAATTTTTCTCTTATATAGTTTATTCTTTACATTCCTATTTCTTCACTGCACCAGACTGTCAACTATTTGGTCCCTTGGGCTAGTGGCAATTTGCTTTCGCACCTTGGCTTCTAATAGTAATAATTATGCTAATATGACAAATTTGGAAATAATTTGTATTTTTCCTAACTATACAAACCTGGAGCTCTTTACAGCAGAGATGCATTTTGGCAACAGCTGGAACTAGTTGTAAAAATTTGAGCTACTTAGCGAAGGGAGAGCGAGAGTTGGACCAACCACTCTGCTCACACCACCACTTGTAACTGAAAGACACTGTGCAATTGCGGCAGAACTTCCTGGGGGAAGGTGATGGTGGGACCAGTATGTGTTAAGAGCTCCAGGATTGTATACATAGGGAAAATGCAAATTTCTTCCAAATTTGTCATTTATTACTGCACTACATACAAACCCTTACCATATTTACAGTGGAGACTCACCGTTAGGTGGGTGTAAGTCCAAAAAACTAACTGGCTAATGCCTGACCTGGGGAGCTACTCTGTGCTTCGCATGAGCTGTTTGGAGGCACCATGTCACCTCGTAGACTCTGAGAGCTAATGGACTGGGCAATCGTGCAAAGGGGTAAAAACTCTCACATCTATAATCTTTGCTGTTTTTTCTCCTTTATTCCAGATCACAATATCACAAATTTTAAGTAATTTTTATTTTTCCTAACAGTACTTACCTCGAACTACTTTCTTAGGAGTATCTGGGATCTCATCCCATCCGACCAGAGTTTTGTGTAGTTTACCCTAAACCCATTTTCTATGAGGGGTAACCTCAGGCGGAGTGATACGCACCCTAAGGCTAACCCCCGGTCAGAGAGCATACTTGCTCGGGTCTCGACCTCCAGTAAGTTCTTGGTTGCTAAGGTCTCTTAAGAATACCAGGGGACAATCGGGGAAGGCAGGGTGGGCCATTACCCGAAAGTAGTTTGAGGTAAGTACTGTTAGGAAAAATACAAATTACTTAAAATTTGTGATTTGTTCCAACACAAAGTACTTACCTCGAACTACTTTCTTAGGAGACTTATACTTTAGGAGGTGGGCGTGGCCCTAAAAAGTTCTTGATACCGTGCTGAGGAATATCCAGAGACCTAGAAAGTAGGCTAGGTCGTGTTGACCCCATAGAAAATCGATTGAGAGGAAACTACACAAAAACCCATCTAGTGTATAAGAAACTCACCTGCGCAAGAAATCCTAGGGGACATGTCTTCCTCTTGTTGAGGTACTCGTCTCTGGCTCAGGGCCCTCACAGAGCCCACTTGATGCGGAAAAAGGGAAAGAAGGTACAAGGGGGTTTAAGGAACGAACCTGTGTCTCTTGTGCTTGTTACCCGCGGTTATCACTGAGGCTTTCCCTTTAAACCGTTTGGAACGCGGAAGCGACGGTACCTATCGAGAACCCGTCCAGGGATCTTCTTGAATAGTCCTTCAAATAGTGAGCCGTGAAGGTAGACTGGTTGGCCCAGGTGCCTGCCCTTAGGATCTGGCCCACTGCCATATTTTTCTCGAAGGCCAATGTAGTACTCAGGCCCCTAATGTCATGGGGCTTGTGTTTCCCCAGCAGGGGGATTCCTGCCTTACTGTAGGCCCTGATGATGACCTGCCGCAACCAGAAGATGGTATTCTTCGAGACTGGCTTCTTCACGAGGCCTGTGGAAACAAAAAGACTTTTGATCCCGGGCCAGAATCTTGCTGTCCTATCCAAGTATTTCCTCACTGCCCTGACGGAGCATAGGCGTAAATCCTTCACGTCGTCCAACCGGGGGATTGCCGGAATTGAGAAACCCTCAAATCTGGGGTCGCATACGGCAGGGTTATGGGTCTTAGCTACGAAGGAAGGGACGAACTTGAATGTGACTTCTCGCCAACCTTTCGAGTGAGCCACTTCGTAGGACAGACCATGAATCTCGCCTACCCGTATAGCTGATGCTAACGCCAGCAAGAAAACCGTCTTGAGAGTGAGATCCTTGTCCACGATGTCTTTCAGGGGCTCGAACGGAGGTTCGGATAACATTTTCAGGACCCTTGCCACGTCCCATTGTGGCACCTTCACAGCTTGCGGGGCGCATGATTGCTCAAAGCTCTTAATGAGCATTGAGATATGTCTGGAGTTACCCAGGTCTATGCCTTTCAAGAGAAAAACTTGGCCCAGAGCAGCGCGGACTCCCTTGATGGCTGGAATGGACATGTTGACCACGTCCCTGAGGTAAACTAGGAAGTCCGCTACTTGCGGGATGGAGGCCTTCAGGGGCCTGATGTTCCTAGCGGCGCACCATTTGGTATAGGTGGCCCTTAGCCTGGTATACAGCTGTCAATGACCGTCTCAGGTAGCCCGACATCCTCGATGCTGTACTCGACGAATAGCCTTCCCTCCTCAGGAGGCGCTCGATAACCTCCACGCGTGAAGGTGGAGGGACCGAGGATTCTCGTGGAATCTTTGGAAGTGTGGTTGCCGGAGAAGGTCTGGCCTGTCCGGAAGGGGCCAGGGCGGCTGTTGTGTTAATTCCCTTAGGTCCACGAACCACTCTCTCTCTGGCCACCAGGCCGCTACCAAAGTCATCCGTAGGTTGTTCGTCCTTCTTACCCTGTTGAGGACCTGCCTGAGCATCCCGAAGGGGGAAAAAGCGTACACGTCGAGATTGTCCCAAGGATGTTGGAAGGCGTCCTGGAACAGGAGAACAGAACACGGGGAGCTGCGTGTTCAGCCTTGTTGCGAAGAGGTCCATCACCGGAGAACCCCATCTCTGAATGACAGACCTGGCTACTGACGGGTGTAGAGACCATTCGGACCCTACCACTTGCCTCATCCTACTGAGATTCTCGGCGAGGACGTTCCTTTTCCCTGGGATGAACATCGCTGATATTCTTATCTGCTCCATTTCAGCCCATTCCAGAAGTTGTAACGTGAGGACGCACAGCTCCTTCGACCTTAGGCCTCCCTGCTTCTTTATGTAAGCTACTACCGTGGCGTTGTCGTACATCAACGCCACGGTGTTTCCCCAGAGTAGGTGTACAAACTCCAGGCACACTCTTTGTAGTGCCCTCATCTCTAGAACATTTATGTGCTAGGTCTTCTCTAGGGCTGTCCAGTTCCCTCTTGCTGATTTTCCTTAGAGATGGGCACCCCACCCCTCCTTCGATGCGTCCGTGAACAGGAGCATCTCCGGAGGGTCGGCCGCAAAGGGCATCCCTTTGAGGGTGTTCGTCCTGCAGCTCCACCATTCCAGGACCCGTTTCGTGCTCGGAAACACCGGGACCACTCTGTGGGGGGGAAACCGTTTGGATCCAGCTTTCCTTCAGGTTCCATTGGACCTCCCTGAGCTTTAGCCTGCCCTGGGGACCAGTTTTTCCAAAGACACAAGGTGGCCTATCAGTCTCTGCCAGTCCTTCGCTCTCCGGGGTTGGTCCGTCAGGAAGGGGCGGAGGACCTGGTCTAAGTTGTCCAGCCTGTCCGCGGAGGGGAAGGCTTTCACTAACCGGGAATCCAGAACCATCCCGAGGTAGGTCGTCCTGGTGGAGGGTATCAGTTGCGACTTCTTTAGGTTGATGGTGATCCCCAGAACTTTGCAGAACCGCAGCAACATCACGCCTTGCTCCTTCAGTACTTCCTCTGAGGCTGAAAGTAGCAACCAGTCGTCCAGGTAACGAATCAGGCGAATGCCCTGTTCGTGTGCCCAGACTGAGATCGTTGTGAAGACCCTTGTGAAGACTTGGGGGGCAGTGGACAACCCGAAGCAAAGGGTCTTGAACTGCAACGTCTGGTTCTCCCATCTTACCCGTAGGTACTTCCTGCTGGAGGGATGAACTGGGATCTGGAAGTAAGCATCCTTGAGATATACTGACATCATGAAGTCCCCTTCTCTCAAGGACGCCAAGACTGATTTTGGAGAGTCCATTTGGAAGTCGGTCTTGCAGAAGAACTTGTTGAGGGCTGAGAGGTCTATGACCGGTCTCCATCCTCCTGTCGCTTTCTCCACCAGGAACAGCCTGCTGTAGAACCACGGACCTGGGTCCTGAACAGGTTCCATTGCCCGTTTTGCCAACATCGCTGAGACCTCTCCCTGCAGAGCTGTCCGTTTCAAGGGATCCTTGGGGGCTAGCCACTCCACCTGCTGGTCTGGTATCAGAGGTGGAGGCTCCACTAGGAAGGGCAACCTGTACCCTTCCTACAGAACTGTCACGGCTCACGGGTCTGCTCCGTGTTCTTCCCACGCTTGCCAAGAACGTTTGAGGCATCCCCCCACCTGAGGCTTCAGCAGGAGTAGGGGACCTACCTCCCTATCTTCTCCGTGAGGAGCGGCCTGAACGCCCTCTTCTGGACGCCGCGAAGGACGGCCTATAGGTGGCTTGGGTCGAGGCTGATCCCCTACGGGAGGGCTGAGACGACTGGGACCATGTTGTTACCGAGTTGTCTCTCCTAGGCTGGTTAGGAGCGGGCCGAGCAGGGCGAGGCGCGTCGATGGAGGACCTTCTGAACGTCGGCCTTCTGACCGGGTGCCTAGGCGTGGTTGGCCACGATCCTGTCCACGTGGACTCTTCCCAACTTAACGTCCCTCGCCAAAGGGAGGGCAAAGGAGGGGCGCTGCCTGACCGGGGCGTCCACTATTCTGTTGAGGCTGGAACGCCATGCATCTTCAGAGGAGGGTTCCGGTACGTCCAGCCTGTGGTGACTTCTGATGAGGCCTATCACCCTCCGATAGGCCCATACCTTCGCTGCTGACCCCTCTCCATGGTCGTCGAGCTCCTCCGACGGGGGTGCTGGTACATGTGACGGGAGTACTCCGACGGAGGACCTCGCACGTGAGGGAGTCCTGGACCGACGCTCTCGCGTGGGTTCCCGACGAAGGCCGAGCATCGCCGTCGGAACGGGGGCCTCCATCCTGGGTCGAAAATCTCTCCCGGAGGTCCTCGAATCTGCGGGCCTGCCCGTCGAGGGAAGCCGAGGGCTTCGCTCGTGACGAGCTAGGTGGCCCTTGGAGGTCAGGACTCTGCTGCCAGACCGAAGGGGCGACTCTCTTAGCTGGCCGGATGGAGCCGGAACCTTCGCGGTCTTAAGCCTGTCAACTGGAACCTGCCATGAGGAGTCCCTCCGTCGGGTGCCGCTGCTGCCGGAGGAGAATCTATCCGGGGAGCTCGTCCTCGGACGCCAACTTGAGGGGCCCGGCGCCGCAGCTAGCTCCAGAAGCCTGTCGCGGTGAACCATCACCCACTCGCTGCTCTTGGGGGATCTTGGGCGCCGACTCTCGTGGCGCGACCTCGAGGGGGAGCGAGCCGCGACAACTTCCTGCGGGACTTCAACCTTTGTCTCCTGAGCTTCCTCAGCACCTCGTCCTCCAAAGAGCAGGAAAGCTCCTCCACTGAGGAGACAGACGACTTATAGGCCCTTTTCGAAGGCCTCGCCTCCCGCGGTGGTGTAGGAGGAATCTTGCGACGCTCCGTGGAAGACGACGCCTGCAAAAACACCTCTGGGAAGACGGCCGACGGCGCTGGCGGGGGAGCGAGGAGGCTTTTCCGTGGGAGACCAGGTCCCGAAATCTTCCTCCATCCTCATCGGGGACCTGAAGGGCGTCTTAGGGGGAACCCACGCAGTGGGGTCCGACGGCGGGGAAAGCTCCTTCTCGATGTCGCCCTCAGCTGCTGAACCACCTGAAAAGCATGCCCAAGAGGCTGGAGAGGAATTAGCAACATTCTTATCCCACATGGGGTCATCAAAGGAGACGTGACCTGCAGGCACCACCAGGCCACCGTCTCCTGAAAACACTCCCGCCCCTCCCTCAGGCCCCTCACTCGCCTGGAAGGACGCCACAACCTACTGTCATGAAGGTCAGACTCTTGGGGAAGGGCCACGGGCCTCTTCCCCGCAACGGACATACCTCGTCCCCTACTCTGGGTAGGGGAGGTTCGGAGAGAAGCTCGGACCGACGAGGCGACAGTCGAAGCAAGGGAGGAAGGGACGTTGGTCTTCTTAGGCAACTTCTTCGTCGCCTTCTTCTTTTTGGTGCTATACCACACCCACTGCACCTCATTCCACGACTCACACTCCGGACACGTGGCGGAAGGGGAACACACGCTGCCCCTGCACGAGGAACCCAAGGAGTGCGGATCAACTTCGGGTTTCGAGAGGAACGCTCCACACGATTTGCCGGCCATAGGCACAGGACAACGGTAAGGATGCTCCATGATGGAGAAGCACTACGAGACAGAAGCGCTCACAGGGAAAGCACAAAGAAAGCACAATTGAACCATGTGGGTACTGCGTGGGACACACAAGTCACACTGGGATTAAGGAGAGCGGCGAGATGATATCGCGACGCGACCAGAGAACTTACTGGAGGTCGAGACCTGAGCAAGCATTCTCTCTGACCCGGGGTTAGCCTCAGGGAGCGTATCACTCCGCCTGAGGTTACCCCTCATAGAAAATGGGTTTAAGGTAAACTACACAAAACTCTGGTCGGATGGGAGGAGATCCCAGATATTCCTAAGAAAGTGGTTCGAGGTAAGTACTTCGTGTTGGAACAAATCAGATTTTATAGCACCTCCTTCTATAATGATTCTTGAAGAAACCTTCAGAGCACAAAGCCTTACTACAGTCCTTGCACTTGATTGTATCCCTTTCATGTGAGTTCTTCTTGAATGTTTATCGAGTCTCAGTTTTAAATTATTTGTTTTGCCATATTCATGACATTGGAATAGATCTCTCATGTGATTTCTTATGTTTAGTAAGATATCTTTTCGAAATAAATATTTTGCTACAGACATTGCACTTGTATGGCTTCTCTCCTGTGTGAATTCTTAAATGTGCATTGAGATTTGGTTTTGTAATAAATGTTTTGCTACAGACATTGCATTTGTATGGCCTCTCTCTCGTGTGAATTCTTAAATGTGCAGTGAGATTATGTTTTGAAGTAAATGTTTTGCTACAGACATCGCAATTGTAGGGCTTCTCTCCCGTGTGAATTCTTAAATGTACAGTGAGATGTGCTTCACTAGTAAATACTTTGCTACAAACATTACATTTGTATAGCTTCTCTCCTGTGTGAATTCTTAAATGTGCAGTGAGACTTGATTTTGTAATAAATGTTTTGCTACAGACAATGCATTTGTGTGGCCCCTCTCCCATGTGAATTCTTAAATGTTTAGTGAGATTATGTTTTGCAGTAAATGTTTTGCTACAGACATTGCATTTGTGTGGCCCCTCTACCGTGTGAATTCTTAAATGTTTAGTGAGATTATGTTTTGCAGTAAATGTTTTGCTACAGACATTGCATTTGTGTGGCCCCTCTCCCATGTGAATTCTTAAATGTTTAGTGAGATTATGTTTTGCAGTAAATGTTTTGCTACAGACATTGCATTTGTGTGGCGTCTCTCCTGTGTGAATTCTTAAATGTTTAGTGAGATTATGTTTTGCAGTAAATGTTTTTCTACAGACATTGCACTTGTATGGCCTCTCTACCGAGTGAATTTTTAAATGTACAGCGAGATGTGCTCTTGTAGTATATGTTTTGCTACAGATATCGCAAATGTATGACTTCTGTTCCGTGTGAATTCGTAAATGTCGAATGAGATTATTTTTTACATTAAATGTTTTGCTACAGACATTGCATTTGTATGGCCTCTCTCCCGTGTGATTTCTTAAATGCTTTGTAAGATTAAATTTATTAGAAAACGTTTTCCCACATTCACTGCATGTGCATCGCTTTCTAGCTAGAGCATTGGAGTTAACATTACCAAAGATCCTTTTCTTTATCTGCTTCTCATTTATTTGATTCACCTCTTGATTCAAAACATCTTTCTGTAATAATTCTCTTCCACTGATTACACATGAAAGTCTTCCTTTTTCTTTTCCTTTATCCTCTTTCACAACTGTCCCTAAGTAGGTGTCTACACTTTCCTCATCATCGACATCCCCTTTACAACTTAATGAACCGTTTTCACTCAATGATGCATCATACTCGTCGGAATTTTTCGAGTAGCTTTCGCTAGAATCGAATATTTCTGGCTCTACTTTGACTTCCATTTTTGGATCCAAGAAAAGAGCGCCATCATTAAAGAGAGCAACACTTCCAGACGTATCATTATTTTCTGGATCAACTGCAGGTGAAAATAGATCTTCAATTTCACTTTTCATTGAAAATTCAAAAGGTGGTTCAGAATTCATCATCCTCTACCTATGAAAAGATGACAAACCCTTTAATATTATTTTCAATAGACTTCAAAGAGGAAATTAAGACTAAACTTCCTATTCTCAGACATCATACTGTACAACAAAAACTTCCAATATAACCCTTTCTTTTCCAGTCTTATGTCTCTGGCATATACCTTCAGTAGCTTACAAGCTTTAGCAGCAAGAGGTGGATGATTCCTTTCTTTGAGATGAAAAGTCTGGAAGAAAAGAAAACTACAATCAGTTGGAGAAGAGGAAAACTCAATAAAAATAATGGAATTTTCTAAAATTAAAATAAATTCATAAAGTTATGTAATTTGCATTTTTCCTAAACATACAAACCACAGACTTTGATGGGTGTTCTATCTGTTCTTGTTACACATTTCAGGCATCTAAAAATCTCATATCCTCTGTAGATTCTATAATCCACAGTATTTCCTATGACATAGTTGGTTTTATTCTTTATATAGTTTTCCCCTTGCTCTTCAAAGAGACAGACATTTCATCCAATGTCTTATTTCCTTTACTGTACTTCGTCTCCAGTCACCATCAAAATCTGAGCCTTCCTCCAGAATTATAAACAGCAAAATGCTTTATAGTTATCTTACACAGACACGAACACATACCATAAACTGTTCCATATCACTCTCTCTGCCTTTGCTTTGGTTCTACTGTTATGGCAAATCAACATTACTAACATAAGTTTTTTCTTTCTGGTTGCCTTTGTGTTGTCCAGTGCCTTCTTAAGACCTACAGATACCCTCCATCCCTGTGAAGATGGACAAGAAATTCTGCAATTTTAGGCTGAGAGAGTCTGGAAGAAGAATAACCTTTCATCTGGCACCAGCGTTAAAAAAAAACTGCCTATTTAACTTGATAAACTCGACATGTAGAGCATCACATGGCTTAGGCTAACTAGATGAAAAGCCTTTTTACCTTGAGAACCTCCTGACAGGCTCCAAGTATGAAGATGAAGCATGTGGAGCCCCTGATGAAGACAATGAAAGTGAGGCTATTTGAGTAGATCAGGTCTCTCTAGCAATCTGACAGGAGGGTTCACTAGGACCTCAAAAAGGTCTGGGAACCAGTCCTTCCGAGGCCAGAAGGGAGCGATGAGGGCCAAGGAAAGACGACTGGTTTCTCTTGCCTTGATAAAACGGCCAGATCAGAGAGAGGGAGGAGGTGTACACCTGAAGACTTCCTCATCTTGTAAGTGGGCATCTGTCCTCATATACTGGGGATACTTGAACGAAGGGAAGACGACTTAGTAACAAAAGTTCATTCCTATGACATGGAATAAGAATTGAAAAACAATACAATTATTTGAAGATAAAAAGCCTCCCACTAATTAGGCACCCTTATATCAATACAAAAACACAAATACCTGGTTTTTTTTTCTATGACACCCACACACCCAAAAATAAGATATAAGATATAAAAGTTCTTTTTCAAAATACAGTCTCATTAAGTTTATGATGCAAATTTCTTAGCAATTAACACCAAGAAAGAGCCTTTTCGGTCAAGATCAAAGTATTCAAACAAAGTTCCCAGCCTGTGACCTAAGAAAGTTCCCAGCTTGTTACATAAGAAAGCTTCAAGCTTGGAACATAAAAAAGTTCCAAGCTTGTGATATAAAAAAGCTTCATGCTTTTGACAAGAAAGTTCCAATGCATAAAAAAGGTTTAAGCTTGTGACATGAAAGTTCCAAGCTTGCGACTTAAGAAAGCTTCAAGCTTAAAGGAGAACCACACAACATTGTGGTTCATTATCTACAAAAGGAGTCAGCAGGGTTTGGACATTGACAACCCTTAACTTTGATTGCTGCTGAACTCTTTCTATGCCCCTTTATGGTCACTTGTTTCTGGGGATGTGTATGTGAAACACTACCCATGGAAAATCTGTCAATATATATGAGGCAATTATATTATGATGGGAAAACGACAGTCAGTGATAAGAATAATCATGAGATAGAAATAACACTTGATAAATGGTGTCTAGCCTTTAACCTATTTTCACTGAAGGGTCCACTTACAGTCTGTGAACTATACAGAATCAATAAACACTATGGTAATGAATGCTATGCAATCATTCTCTATAGTCCAGCTAGAGATAACTGGCAAGAAAAAGGTTGCTTAACTGTAAAACACAAAAGAATTATGTCTCATTTTATAGTTGCAAAGTAGGCGAAGACAAAGGGGAAGACTCTTCTGCGGACAAAGTGGCAGAAACTCCAGAATAGCCAAGGACAGCACTCATCGGCAACAGATCCACCTCAGACAAAGCCAATGTCCACTTCCTCTCAGCACCTAGATGGAGAAGCTCCAACAATGCCTTGTTTGACAGGGGACCAGCCATACCCATTGATGGCCACACCTGTAAAATATCAGAAAAAGAGCAGCCACTCCCCGAGGGGAGGGCAGAACCGCTTCTCCAGGGGAAACAGTTACGTCCCTTAAACCCCAAATTTGACCTGATGTTAAATGGTTTATGCTTCTGCTTGACCGTTCCCCGGGAGACTGATCGACCAGGAGATTCGGGAAGAGATGGGGGGGAGATGAAGAAGGCCGAAGTTTCTTCGACTTCGAGGAACACCCTCAAGACAAAGAATCTCTCTTAGACTTCTTGCACCTACGTCCAAAGCACTTTCACTGTGAGGCAGACCACCTCCAACACTCAAGGCAGGTGTTGCCTCGGTCACAACACGCCCTACGCAAGCTATATGTTGAGATATTTAGAAGTGTGACCATCCAGGTAAAAGTTATTCCGAGTCTTTTATAGTAAAAACTGTTGTAACCAAGACATTCCCAATACCACCTCACCAGGGTATGGGGACGCAACAGTATTAGCTTTATACTATCTACACAAGGGAGCATGGTTTACCTGCTGTGGTTTGAGGTCAGCTTATGCAGAGAACCAAGGATGCTACTTTCACCAGGAGAGAGGACGATGAAGAAAAGAATTCACACTGACTAAAACCGGATACAGTGACCTCAACCTTCTGATACTTGTCCAATAAGGAGTGTGCATTTTATACCAGCTATTGTGCAGCAAACACAGGGCCAATAGAAAACGTATCGAGCCTCCTGTGGGTCATATCTTGCAGGCAGTGGGCTGTGAGAGTGTTCTTTCATTTCCACACCCCAGCCTGAAGAACCTGTCACTGAAAAGTTCCTCTTCAATGCCAGGGATGTAGCTACGCCCGACATAATGAGCTCTGGGGCGACGTGAAGGATTCAGCGCATGGTCTATGACCTTGCAAATCCATGCTGAGATGGTGTTCTTGGTGACCCTCCTCTTGGTCCTCCCTGTTCTGACAAAGAGTGCAGGCACATGGGGACGGGCTGTGGCTGTTCTCTTAAGGTACAGCCTCAAACTCCTCACTGGGAGAGTAAGAGATGATCAAGGTCATCTGTTACAGAACAAAGACTCAAAATCCGGAAGGAGTCGAATCGAAGGTCCACTACTCCCGGGTTCTGAGTCTTAGCAACAAACTCAGGGACGAAGATGATCGTTACCTCTCTCCCCTCCCCTTGAATGGGAGATGTTGTATGAGAGACCACGAAGTTCACTGACTCACTTGGCTGAAGCCAAAGCTATCAGGAACATCATCTTCCAGGTTAGGTGGTGATAATAGTTTATATGGAGGTCTCTTTAGAGACCTGAGAATTCGAACCACGTTCCAAGAGGGAGGTCTCACTTCAGACAGAGGACAGGTAAGTTTATAACTCGTATGAGTAAGGAAAGTTCTAGCGATAAAGAAATGACCATTCCATTCAGTCTAAAGGCGAGGCTTAAGAAATGACCATTCCATTCAGTCTAAAGGCGACGCTTAAGGCTGAGCGATAGCCTTTCACCGCCATGACTGACTGGCGCATTTCTTCACGTAATTACACGAATAGCTCTGCTATTGCTGGAATGGTGGCATCGAGAGGAGAAATACCCCTTCCACAACACCAACCACAGAAGACTGCAGGGCAATCTTAGCCCTGGCACCCTTCAGCTCCTGAGACCAACGCAAGGCGGCACTGGTCTTTGCCCTCTCGAGGGAGTATCTCTGGGTTGGTAAACAAATTGAGAACCCTCATGAGAGTCTGAACCTGCCAGAATGCATGTTACGACACTTTCTGCTCTCCTTCCGACATTAAACTGGTAGCAAAGTGTCCTTCTTCCACACCCAAGAGCTCTTCTCGGAGTGGGTTGCGGACATCCCTTGAGTGACTGGCTGCATCTGTAGAATTAGAGGTCCTTGAAGAGGACTTTGGAAGAGTCTTGGAGTCCTTAGGTTCCTTCCGAGGAAGGAGGTAGGACTCAAGCATTGAAGGCCGGATTGTCATGTCCCTCATGACTTCCCACGGTGGTGAAGAACTATCCGTGCGAGGGGAAACTTCCTCCGAAGGTGGAAGAGAGGAAGCCCCTCCCTCACGCAACTCACTCGGCAGAGGTGAGTTAGGAGAGTGTCTGGTGGAAGATGCAGGAAAAGCAGGCCTTGTTGGCCTAACAGGAGTCAGCTTTACTCTTAGGGAAGTGACCGCATCTGAGACTCCTCTCTTCCTCTACAGGGGAGAACAAGAAGCTGTGGTTCCTTGCAATATGTCTGCTGGAGCTGTAAGGTTGCTCCGAAGAGCTGGCAGACAGAGAAGGCTTGAAGGCTTGCACCACTACTCTGAGCATAGCACTGAACTACGGCTGATGACTGACTGACGCACTGTCAGAAAGATCCCCTGAAGGGAAAGGGACCGAAGGTTCCCTGTCAAGAGTCTCTGCTGTTGATGGGTCCACCATTGAGGAAGGCAGCTTCAGCATCCTGAACCCTTCTGTGAAGACCCCCTTCCCCTTTTCCTGCTGGTAGCACTGTAATGCCTTTGCGGGGATGGGAATGAGGTGATGGTGACCTGTCAATTTGATGTTCAATAAACATAGGAGCTTGTAGAAGCCTGCTCATGGCCATGGCGCAAGTGCGCCGGTGAGCGTAGGCGCATAGCAGGTACTGGTGGGCCGGAGAGATCTTGAGTGCAGAAGAGTGGTGGCGCGCGGGAGAGTGCTGGGGTGCAGTAAGGCACTGCGCAGGAGGATGCTGGTGCGCAGTTTCCAGTGAATGCGCAGGAGAGCACTGGCACACAGGTGGGCGTTGGAGAACACCGGCGAGCTGGAGGGTGCTGATGAGCTGTAGAGAGCTTTGGCACACGCTTTCTTTTTCTTTTCCTTTATTTTCTTCCATAATTGTCCTTAAGTATGTGTCTACACTTTCTTCCTCGTCGACATCCCCTTTACAACTTAATGAACCGTTTTTACTTACTGATGCATCGTACTTGTAAGAATTTGTCAAGTTGCTTTCGCTAGAATCGAATATTTCTGGCTCTACTTTGACTTCCATTTTTGGATCCAACAAAAGAGCGCCATCATTAAAGAGAGCAACACTGCCAATCGTATTTCTGGGCTTGAACCTGTGCCGGCCAGTGAATAAGCTCCTATTAGCACTTATTCTTAGGTAATTTACTGCTAAATATACCAGAGAAAAAATGTAAAGGAGTGCTAGGTTAACTAGCTCGCTCACCTATTGGTGTCGGTATGGAATTGGGCGTATAATCCAAAGGTCCCGCACCATTTAGATTCATCCACGACAAAGACCCCAATAGAGGAGAGCCGTTCAACCTCACTCGGCACCACCATCTCTGCATCCGCTCAGAACCCAACTCCTTTTTAGCACGCCTGTGTGGTAACCCGCTAGTTTGTGCTCTCGTGTTTTTGCCTTATTTTCCGTGGATTATGGCTTCTACATCGGTTTCCCAGGAGACACCGTCTAAGTTAAGTACCAAGCTATGTTTTGCTGTGTTTTGAGCAATCTAGATCGTTTAATATTTAAGTTATAAGAGTTTATTCTCTTCGTTCATCTCGGTCTTGCTCGATTCCGCTTTCGGTTGGTACTCCTGTTTTGAGAGCTTTTAGTTTCACTCGCGGGTTACTAAGTGTATTATTTTTATTATTAGTTTAAATTTTTATATGTTTTATAGTGGATATTCATTATTTAGCGTTTAGAACCCTTGTGGTTCATATTTAGGGCCGATATCAGATTACGTATAGTAAATGGCTTGCCGACCTTCGTCACTGGACGGCAATTTTTATTATATAAGCCATCAGGTTGTTGTCCTTCGGGATTTATTCATTATTTCGCATGCCTTGCCCTAATTTTTTATGTGTATGTTTATATATTTTTCAACGCTATTACTTTTATAATGAATATTTGTGCTTATTACTCCGTATGATCTGTTTTGGTAGTGTTTGGGGATCGTCAGTTGGTAGCCCTGCTGCTCCGTATCACGTGATCCTCCCCCAAGCTCCCCCTCTCGCTAGGTTGGTGACTAGGCTTCTCTCCCCCCTCCCCTAGGGGACCGTTGCCTTCCCTTCTTTCAGAGGGGGTAGTTCAGTGTTTATGGACTTTGTCCTCTCTCCGGGTGTCCCGGTGGTTTCGTCTCTGTCTAGACTGGTTGGCCACCGGTCAACAGAGTAGGATCCCGGTGCACCCTATTTTATATTCACCTATCACACTTTTATTATGTTATACGAAACCCTCCGGGTTCTGTTGGTGATTCTTATCTACGGTTCCGCCCCCCCTTATAACAGTTACTATGATTATATATGACAGATCACTATCCCGGAGTTCCTATATGTATTAGTTTATGGATGTACTTTTATATCCCGGTCCGGGGCTTAACCTCGCTCCGGGAAGTCAGACACCATGTGTGTTAATTCTTTGTTGCATCCTTCTTTATGATCCCGGCTCGACCGGAATGGATAGTTATACTCTAGTCCTAAGTTAGACTTATGTTTAGGCCCGGGTCCTCCGGACCCGCCCCTACTTAAGAGTATTACAGTTAAGCTCTAGTCTTAAGTTAGACTTATGTTTAGTCCCGGGTCCTCCGGACCCGCCCCTACTTAAGAGAATTACAGTTTCTCATATACTATTCTTTTTATAGATGGTTCATTGTCAGACGACGGCCTGTGCGGCTGTTCTTCACCAGCCTTGTGGCCATACGATGTGTAGGTCTCACGCCCTCTGCGGAGTTTAGCTGGAAGACATCGTAGTCTGGCACCCTGATAATTGTATGGTCTGTTTTGACCTCATCACCACCCTTGGATCTGATTCGGTGAGTTCCGTTGGCAATGTTGTCTTTTCTAATTATTCTTACCTTTATTTGGTATACATACACTATTTAGTAAGATTTCTATGGTCTTGAAGGACCTCCGGGAATCTTCCTTTCTTTAATTCCCACTATTATTTCAGGCATCCCCGGAGCAGAAGACTGCGGCTCGGGCCACACTGAAAGTGTGGGTTGGGGGATTTGCCCGAAACGTGAAATCAAAACAGCCTTACGTCCTCTCTGAAGACTACTGCGCTATGATTTACCCTAATGCCAAGTCTTCAGCCGCCGTGGCTAGAGCTGTTGCGGCACCCATCATTGCCGACATTGATGCCACTATTTCGGGATTCATCGACCAGGATCAAGATCCGTCGGGTACCCCCGGAGATCTGGAAGACAATGTTGCCTCCTTGAACTTGGATGTGGAACCCATGTTGTTGGATGATCCGGATGCAGGTAGGGTGGTAAGTGAGGCAGGTGTTACCGGCGCTGAGATTCCTATCCTCAGCCCCGCTCTTTCTTCTTCATCTGATCTCTCTTCTTTCCATGGTTTTTCTGGGGACCGCGATTCGTCTCACCGATCACACCCGGTTCCCCCCAAAGATAAATCAAAATCTAGAATTTTGCCAAAAGCTCGTAAGCCCCACAAGGCTTCCCATGGTTCCAAACCGAATACAGACCCATCATTTAAGGCTTCCGGCTCCTCCTCTAAGTCTCACGACCCGGGAGTACAATCAGCCACTTCTGCTCCTAACCCGGGCCTTTCCGAATCAGCCATGCTTCGCATTGTGTCGGAGATGCAATCTAAGATTGTATCAGAAATGCAGGCCAAGATGGACACGATGTTCTCTAACATTGGTCAGAGACTTGGGGCATTAGAGCATGGTGCTCCGGAGCGAGTTCAAAGCTCTCTCATCCCGGATGCCTCTAAGCTTCCGCCGTTTACCAAGAATAACCCTTGGCGCATGGCTCTTCATTCCCCGTTCTCAGACGGGATGTTAACGTTGGAAGGTCTTGGTACTCGTCCACTAGAGGATTTTGAATTCTTTCCTCCTGGTCTCGCATTTCCATTTCATGGTTATGCCAGGCTTACCGAGGAAGCTCTGGTTCGGCTGGATAAGGTCCCCAAGGAGACCGTCATTTTCCCAAAGGAACAAGCCCAATCTGTTTGGGCTAGGTTTCTAAATGATATAGGTTGCACCAATACCATGTTGACGCCTCATAAAAGTTCTTTCACAATGTTCCTAATGGACAAGGATACCGTGACTCCATGCGTCACTAAGATTGCAGAGCTTGCTTTTCAATACGCTCTGGAGGAGAAGCCCTTGCCTCCCATCCGAGAGGTAGATCCGATCTCCCTCCTTCTTCCTTCAGATAATGAGTGTTGGGACAATGTCCATACCACCTTTACTTCTGGCAAGCTGACAGCGGACTGTGCGTCAGTAATTTTTAGTGAACGGCTTCCCCGTCTCCTGGAATCCCTTATTAAACAGGAGTATGATTCCCGCCTACGTGTTGGTCGAACTTTGAACTTGGCCACTTCTACGGAGTCGATAGCCTTAACTTATGATACTGAGAGTATCTTTAAGTCTCTCAATAAGGCTACCTTGCAGTCGTTATATTTTGACTTATATGACTTTGCTCTTGCTAAACGTAGGTGCCGTAAACACGTCCTGGCTGAGGCGACTATTAGGCACGAACCGAATAAGCTTATCCGGTCCTCTTGTTGGGGTCCAAATCTTTTCCCTGAGGATCTTGTGGAGGAAGTCTTGACAGAGGCTACAAGAGTTAATCAGAGCCTTAAAGCCCGTTGGGGTTTGACTCCTAAGCGGAAATATGATCCCGCAAGTTACCAAGCCCGGGGTAGGAAGAAGCTCCGCCCGTATACCTCCACTCAGTTCCGGCAACAGCAAAGTAGCTCGTCCGTTTTCCGGCAGCCTCTCCCACCATCTCCGGCTGTTCCTGCACAGCATTCCACCTCTCAGGCTCCTTCCTCGGATGACTACGTCACCGTTCTGCTCCCTAAGAGCCAGCTTCCCGGTGCCTCCACCACCTCTCCAGCCTTTAACCATTCTTATGAGGCTCAAGGCTCTTCCCAGGGTTATAACAGAAGTAGAGGCTACCACCGTGGTTCATACCAGAACAGAGGTAGAGGTAGATTCTTTCGCAAAGGAAAGAACTTCCGAGGCGGACGTGGAGGCAACTCCTCAAGCCAATACTGAGGTGCAGCGGGTAGGGGGGAGGCTTTATGCCTTCCGCAACAAATGGAGGTTCAGTCCCTGGGCTTTCAGTATCATCTCCAAGGGACTGGGGTGGAGTTGGATTCAAGGACCTCCTCCACCGAACAGATTTCATCAGCATTCCACTCCGGACCTAGTCGAATTTGTCCAGGACCTGTTACAAAAGAACGCCATACAAGAAACGAAACACCTGAAGTTTCAGGGTCGGCTGTTCAGTGTCCCGAAGAAGGATTTGGACAAGAGAAGAGTGATTCTAGACCTATCCCTTTTCAACTTGTCCATTCAATGCGACAAGTTTCGAATGCTTACCGTCTCGCAGGTGCGGACCTTACTTCCCCGTGGGGCCGTCACCACCTCTATCGATCTTACAGACGCCTATTATCACGTCCCGATAGCGAGACACTTCCGTCCGTATCTAGGATTCCGCCTAGGAAACAAAAATTACTCCTTCAAGGTGATGCCTTTCGGGCTCAACATCGCCCCAAGGATCTTCACAAAGTTAGCAGAAGTTGCTGTTCAGGAACTCAGAAATCAAGGGATTCAAGTAGTAGCCTACCTGGACGACTGGCTCATTTGGTCAGACACCTCCCAAAATTGCCTAAAAGCCACTCACAAAGTCATCCAATACCTTCAATCTCTAGGCTTCCAGATCAACTTCAAGAAGTCCCGTCTTCTTCCGAAATCAAAGTTCCAATGGCTCGGCCTGCAATGGGATCTTATATCTCACACTCTGTGTCTTCCCAAACCCAAGAGGTTAGAGATTGCAATGAACACCAAACGCTTTCTCAAAGACAAAGTGAGTTCCAGACGACTCCAAGAGAGGATCCTAGGGTCCCTTCAATTTGCTTCAGTGACGGATCTACTTCTGAAAGCAAAATTGAAAGATATCAATCGTGTCTGGCGTTCGAGGGCGAACAGGAAGCTCCGGGACAGGAAAGTCCGCCTTCCTCCCATTCTCCGGGAAAGACTTCTACCTTGGACAAAGGCCAACAATCTGTCAAAGTCAGTTCCCCTTCGATTTCCGCCTCCGAAGTTAATCATTCACACGTACGCATCCCTATCAGGTTGGGGAGGCTATTCTCAGCTCAGGAAAGTTCAAGGTCTTTGGTCTCCCTTATTCCGCCAATTTCACATCAATGTGCTGGAGGCCATGGCAGTTCTACTAACCCTGAAACGTCTCGCTCCATCCAAGAGACAACACCTTCGTCTGGTTCTCGACAGCGAAGTGGTGGTCTGCTGCCTCAACAGAGGCGGATCAAAATCAGGGCCTCTGAACCATGTTCTAGTAGCCATATTCTCCCTAGCAGCCTCGAACCGTTGGCATCTTTCAGCTGTCCATCTGGCGGGAGTCCGGAACGTAGTTGCAGACGCCCTGTCCCGGACCTCCCCTCTAGAGTCGGAATGGTCACTCGATTTAAAGTCATTCCGGTGGATTCTCTCTCGGGTTCCGGGTCTCCAAGTGGACCTCTTTGCCACGGAATCCAACCACAAATTGAGAGTATATGTGGCTCCCAATCTAGACCCTCAGGCCTACGCCACAGACGCCATGTCACAGAATTGGGACATCTGGGAAAGGATTTATCTCTTTCCCCCGGTGAATCTTTTACTGAAAGTCCTAGACAAACTGAGATCCTTCAAGGGACGAGTAGCCTTGGTCGCATCCAACTGGCCCAAGAGCAATTGGTACCCTCTCCTGCGAGAGTTGAGACTACATCCTCACCCGATACCCAATCCGGTTCTGTCTCAGATAGTACAAACACGTGTTGTGTACGCTTTCTCAAACATTCAGAGCGCCCTAACTTTATGGACTTCATGAAGTTTGCGGCCATGCATGGTGCCAATATCGATCCTCAAAACACCCTGTTCCTAGAATCAGATAAACGGGATTCCACCATCCGCCAATATGATTCTGCGGTTAAAAAGTTGGCTAAATTTCTGATAGACTCAGAAGTACACTGTATGAACTTGAATCTTACAGTCACTTTCTTTAGAACTTTATTAGAATCAGGTCTTGCAGCCAATACTATCACCACTATTAAATCTGCTTTGAAAAAGATCTTCCTAGTGGGTTTTAACATAGACTTAACCGACTCTTTGTTAGCTTCAATTCCGAAAGCTTGTGCCAGACTGAAACCGGTTACTCGTCCTACCCCGGTTACCTGGTTCCTTAATGATGTACTCAAATTGGCTTCTGATACCATTAACAGTTCTTGTGATTATATTCCCCTTCTCAGGAAAACACTTTTCCTTGTGAGTTTGGCTTCCGGGGCAAGAATTTCTGAACTGGCAGCTTTGTCAAGAGACCCGGGTCATATTGAGTTCCTTCCTTCGGGAGAGGTCCTTCTTTCACCTAACAAGTTCTTTTTAGCTAAGAACGAAGACCCTCAGAACAGATGGTCCTCCTGGAAAATTGTTCCCCTCACGCAAGATCCGTCTCTGTGCCCTGTTACTACTCTTAAGTCTTATTTATCCCGGACCTCCTCTAACTCCTCCGGGCCTCTATTCGTTAGAGAACAAGGCGGTACCATTACCATTAAAGGGATCAGGCAACAAATTTTGTATTTTATTAAACAAGATAGCCCTGACTCTTTTCCTCTTGCACATGATATTAGAGCAGTTGCTACTTCGGTGAACTTTTTTCACCACATGAATTTTACGGATCTTTCTAGGTACACAGGGTGGAAGTCACCGTTAGTGTTCAAGAAACACTATCTTAAATATTTGGAAGCCCTTAAATTTCCTACAGTAGCTGCAGGGAGCGTAGTTACTCCCAGGTAACTCACATGTTAATTCCTTGTCATTTTATCTCTCCCCCTTACCTGCCTCATTTATACCCTATTTGTATTCGTTGGTTTCGCACCTGATTACTATTACTATATTTGTAAATTTTTTGACTCCTGAGTATCTGTATATATCATCACTCACGGCATTATTATACCTTACCTTTTTTGTCAATTGTTCTACCAAGTGGATTTATGTCCTTTTTAAGGTACCCTTATAGCTGTTTTTGGCACTCATCTCTGATTAAAAGTAACTTGTGTTTCCCTTATGTTTATGCTTTTCCTTTATTTTTCAAGTTTGGTGACATTTCTCTTGTATATATTCACTGGCCGGCACAGGTTCAAGCCCAGAAAAGGGATTTTGACGTAGGAAAAATCTATTTCTGGGCGAGGGACCTGTGCCGCCCAGTGAACCCTCCCAGCTCCTCTCCCTTGGAGTCCCCAAACTTTGGGTGCTAAGGAGTTGGGTTCTGAGCGGATGCAGAGATGGTGGTGCCGAGTGAGGTTGAACGGCTCTCCTCTATTGGGGTCTTTGTCGTGGATGAATCTAAATGGTGCGGGACCTCTGGATTATACGCCCAATTCCATACCGACACCAATAGGTGAGCGAGCTAGTTAACCTAGCACTCCTTTACATTTTTTCTCTGGTATATTTAGCAGTAAATTACCTAAGAATAAGTGCTAATAGGAGCTTATTCACTGGGCGGCACAGGTCCCTCGCCCAAAAATAGATTTTTCCTACGTCAAAATCCCTTTATTATCTGGATCGACTGCAGGTGAAAATAGATCTTCAATTTCACTTTTCATTGAAAATTCAAAAGGTGGTTCAGAATTCATCATTCTCTCCATATCAAAAAATGAAACACCCCTAAATATTATTTTCAATAGACTTCAAAGAGGAAATTTAGACTAAACTTCCCATTCTCAGACATCATACTGTACAACAAAAACTTCTAACATGACCCTTTCTTTTCCAGCCTTACGTCTCTTGCATATACCTTCAGTAGCTTACAAGCTTTAGCAGCAAGAGGTGGATGATTCCTTCCTTTGGGATGAAAAGTCTGAAATAATAGAAAACTATAATCAGCTGGAGAAGATTACAATGAAAATATGACAAATTTAGAAGTAATTTGTATTTTTCATAAAATACAAACCTTTAATTATTTAATGGGGATTATCTTTCAGATAAGCTGGAAGATTAGCCATTAGGACTTTAATGCAATGTGGCAACCACCCACCCACTAGGTAGTGGGAGGGTTGAGGGGGTATCTGGGATAACTGGGTACACCAACTAACACATCAGTGATATGTCATCATTTTTCATTGCAGGAAGTTCTTACGGGGGACAAGTGATGGAGGGACAATGTATGATTAGCTTAAGATATGACAAATTCGTAGATAATTTGTATTTTTCCTAGCGATACAAACCTTGGCTATTTAACGAGGGTTTACTACCCACACCGCTAGTTAGGGGGGTAGGGGAGGGTAGCTTGCTATCCCCCCCCTCACACACCTGTGCTTGAGCTCACTTTGCTCGGAGGTAGGACTTCGAGGGAGATAGGGTTGGCGAGTAAGTTTGCTTAAATAGCTAAGGTTCGTATAGTTAGGAAAAATACAAATTATCTACGAATTTGTCATTTGTTCCGTAACTGGAATAAAAACCATGCTATCTAATAGGGGTGACTCATCCATTAGGAAGGGTGGACATCCCAGCAAATCTGGCTTTTGGCTTTACCCAGGGGCTCCTTATCTGAGTGTATCAGTACTCAAAAAATAAGGAGTCCCTGCACCTCTCTAAAACCATGCTATGCAAGGTCCATGGCCTACGCAAGCTGTGTGTTGAGGTATGTAGAATTGAGACTGTCCTGGTATAGTTATTCTAAGTTCTTTAGAAGGAAAAACTGTGTAACTAGGACTTTCCCAATACCACCTCGTCAGGGTATGGAGACGTAACAGTATTAATCTTAATACTAGGAACACAAAGGAGCATGGTTTACCTGCAGTGGTTTGAGGTCAGCTATGCATAGAACTCAGGATGCTGATTTCCCCAAGAGAGGGGAGAATGAAGAAAAGAATAAGGGCCAGTCAAACCTTTTCATTCACGCAGACTAAAACCGGGTAACAATGCCACTCAACCTTCTGCTACTTGTCCAATAAGGAGCTTGAGGTTTTAAACCAGCCGTTGTGCAGCCACCAAAGGACCGATAGAGAACGTAGCGAGTCTCCAGTGGGTTACATCTTGCAGGTAGTGGGATGTGAATGTGGTCTGACGATTCTACACCCCAGCTTGAAGAACCTGCGTCACTGAGAAGGTTTTCTTGAAAGCCAGGGACGTAACTATGCCCCTGACATCATGAGCTCTGGGGCGACATGAGGGAGGAGGGTCTGGATTCAGTGCATGGTCTATGACCTTGCAAATCCACGCTGAGATGGTGTTCATGGTGACCCTCCTTTTGGTCCTTCCTGTGCTGATGAATAGTGCAGACACAGGAGGATGGGCTGTGGCTGTTCTCTTAAGATACAGCCTCAACTCCTCACTGGGCATATAAGAGAAGGCCAAAAGCTAGCAAGAACACCGTCTTCCAAGTCAGGTGGCAATCAGTTGCCTGGTGTAATGGTTCATAGAATGGTCTCTTAAGAGACCTGAGAACTCAAACCCCGTTCCATGGGGATGGTCATAAGAGCACTGGAGGGACTAGCACGAGCCGGCAAGTGATGATCCTGAGAACACTAATGATCACGAACAGGAGACGGACGAGAAGATTGGCGATCTTGCGAACAGGAGCACTGCCTGGCGGATGACGAATGTAGAGGGATGTGATCCCTAGAAGACGTGGAGGTCTAAGGGTGATGGGAGGGCTCGTCATCAGCAGGTGGCCGTCGAAGGGAGGGCAAACGAGTACGAAGGTCATGAATGAGACTAGATGGAGAAGGCAAGAGATGGGCTTCACACAGACTATGCGTCGACAGGAGAAGAGACGGCAACAACAGGGGCAGCAGGAACAGGATTACTCTGGGAACCCAGCTGAAGGAGATTAAGAAAGACTTCCTTAGAAGGAAGTCCAGCAACACCCAAGGACAGCAAAGCCTGCAACACATCTACATTGTGATAGTGTTTCACGGTAAAGACATACTTTACACTTAATATCTGTACTTTTGTAATATGTAGTGATATCTTAAAGAAGAATTGTGAAGGAATATGGACTCCATCACCTTCCTCTGGAAAATGTCCCTATCCCAGGTACTGGCGGATTAGAACAATGAAGAGAAAAAGATAATAAGAACAATACAAAAAGTCAATTACAAAATTAATGCCACTAAGGCAGCAATTACTTTCAATAAAACCAGTTTAAAAGTTTCTCATGAATACCAGGGATAAGGGACAGGACAATGCTTTGTAATTATTAACATTATTAATATTATCAACCAAGCTACAACACCTCCATAGAAAATCAGATGGAAAGGCACGTTTTCTGTGAGCCCGGTAGAGGTGTACGTAAGATAGCGGCCGCCTGTATGTATCATGAAGGCAGACTATGAATACGGCCGTGTAATGGGGGTCGCAGGGGGGCATTAGCACCCCCAATAAGTAAGTAGGTTAGGACACGGCTTGTAAGTTAGGTTAGGTGGGAGAAGTTTAGGTTAGTTGTTGTCTATTTTCTATACACACGGGAGGAAATGGCCGCTGATATAAAAAGGCTACGTCCGGTAAGCCCTAGCAAATAAAAACTCCAGTGTTTGGACCGTGTTTCATTAGTATTACTCGGTAGTCAACCCACCATAACTAAAAAATTATGGCTTTCCACCAGAAATCATTATCAAAAATATTCAGAATACCTATAATTATGGTAATATTTCGATAGATTTCTAAAATATTTCGTAGAGTCTAATGGATTTTGCTTCGCTCGCGAAAAAAGAAAAACTTCAGGCTCCTATGTACTGGTAAGCGGTACATGCAGGGTGGGACTCTATAGAAATATCACCATAATTACACCGTGCAACCGTTTTTTAAAGCCATAAAAGATATTGTTTTCATGGTAAACATTAGATGCTTTACGGCGAAACTGGAATTCGCTATAAGAAATGAACGAGTGCTAGCTAGTTTGGTATTTTTCTCTATATGTTTAATAGGGGCCTGGGGTATAATAACTTACATATTGGTCTGTCAAAATGTGAGATATGTTTTTCACTCCAAGTCCATTGTTTACATCTGAGAGACAGAAGGGAACTTTTTGCACATGCGTTGTTTCCCATGGGTTTGGGGAGCTTTCTGTGCATTTACAATGACGTATTTGTCAGCTGGTTTCTTTAAACCAATTAACAGTTTACGAGTACTTCTTCATAAGTTCCCGGATGTTGTTCTACAACAGCCATATTTCTCCCACCTACCCCATCGGTTTCAACTCAACCACCATCACATAAAGACGTCTCAAAGAGGGAACTTAAGGGAAGTACATCAATCTATTTCAAAATTTTGTGTAATTTCATTTATGTCACCAACTGACTATGATGGCAATGCTCTCTGTTCAGTGCAGAGCTATTGTTACTCGTGAAATTAACAGCGAAATAATGCCTCAAAGTCCCGATTTTAACTTAAGTTTTTTGGGAAGACCAGCATATTTCTACTGCAAAGCTTCTGTAAAGATTGCCAAAACAAAAAGGATTTATTTGTGATTTACTTTTAGTTTGAGACCTGGATAGAAGGTCCAGCTAGCGGTTGTGACCTGGGAAGGGGGGTCCAGGGGGGCTTGCCCACGGATAGGGGCTGTGACCTGAGAACTACTAGATTAGGTTAGGTGGGTTTGTAAGGTTCTCTTACAATTCTCAAAAGTTATAAATAATCAGCGCGGCGAGATGTAATCACGACGCGACCAGAAAACTTACTGGAGGTCGAGACCTTGGCGAGCACGCTCTCTGACCCTGGGTCGCCACATGGCGCGTATTCCTCCGCCCTAGGTTCCCCCGCATATAAAACGGAGATAGGGTAAACTACACAAAATTCTGGTCGGTTGGGAGGAGATCCCAAATACTCCTAAGAAAGTAGTTCGAGGTAAGTACTCCGTGTTGGAACAAATGAAAATGTTATCATAAATTTCCACACATTTATTCTAGCGATACACACTTCGTACATATGGCGGTAGACCTCACGCTAAAGTAGCACCCAACACGTACCCTAGTCTAAACCTATTTGTGACGTACCCTGGCCTATTTGATATAATTTACAAAAAATATTAACTGGAATAAAACAACAGGAACTTTCTCCTTAAATAAATACTACTAATAACATATAATTGGACCAATTACGATAAATTCAAGTATAATTACCTGTGGAGACGCAGCTATGGGGCCTTGGACAAATCTCTTGATTGGATAAGCTTCGTTAGATCATCATCTCTAGGGTACCTGTCATTTGGATAATGCTTCAATTATAATTTTGTAAATTACAATTATATAAAATTAAATTATCTTATGCAATTAAGATGTGTATTTGAATGTAACCAGGACGATATAAGTAATATAGCTGTATATGAAAACAATTTCCCTCAGCACTCGCATTGTTGGAACGTATTTTTCTACATGTTAGATAAGTACCATATGCAATGGTAGAACACCTGGAAATTCACACTGTCAATACATTGTTTTTATATCTCTTCACTCCATTTGGGGAGCCTCATGGAAACTCAAAACCACTATTTGTTGGTATATACAAACAGCGATATAATTCTGAGGGACGCGATATGTTATTATTCGGTTAGGGATATCTTGAGTAATTCACTCAAAAAGTTCCGAACAATGTTTCTGACGAGCATGCCTGATGTGGAGCCTTTGTAGTTTGTTGGGACAGAGTGAAAAACCACATTTTAGATACAAGAACATCACCTAACTGAATGTTTCTGTTTCCTACCTAACCTAACCTAGGAGCAGTATCCTTAGACTGCCGTACTCTTATCTTACCCTGTCCCAACGAACTACATTCACCCAAAAAGTCAGTTATAAATTACCAAAATAAAATACATTTTCATATATTACTAAGAATATTTAATGAACCCATGGCTTATTGTTGTTATTATTATCATTAATTGCTAAGCTACAACCCTAGTTGGAAAAGCAGAATGCTATAAACCCAGGGGCCCCAACAGGAAAAATTGCCCAGTGAGGAAAGGAAACAAGGAAATATAAAATATTTTAAGAAGTCAATCTTCTAAGACGGTTTGACAGGCGTTAGTGGCAACCCAATTAAATACACTTTTGAAAAAAATGAAAAGTAAGTGATTCAGGGAGATTCAAGTTATCTTACCTTATTCCGCTTCACAACGCTCCGTTGACATTTTTCTTTCACAAATATCCCCAGTTACACAGAGTTGAGTTTATATATTACACAATTTCACAACGGTGTTGGCTTTTCCTCGAAAAATATGGCTTATTTTGAGGCACAATTCAATATCGCGAGCGTTCTTTACTTCAAGGTTCCTCGTTGCTCTCTCCACAACATTGGATTGTGGGCATACTACTAGATGAAGCACATGACGTGAAAAGTGTTGCAATCTGCAGACAATTCATTATTATTAGTTTACCTCCTACACAGACAGCTTCACAGATTGTATACTTTTACTTCAAACTTCTATGACCTTTCCAATATACCGGGAAACCTCTTTAGTAGGGGTTTTTAAATTTCTTTAACCCGTTAGTTGAAAATATTCTCGGTAGTATCCTCTGGCTCCTTACACAACACACAAAGCCTATTATTATCATTCCTATTTCTATAATCTTCCTTTAATTCTAGCGTATTTAACCTTGTTTTCATAACTATTACAACCTCATCAGTGTCAAGTTCTCCTATGAAATCTCTTCTACCATTACTATTCATAAACCTCAGTTTGGTCATCTCTGCTTTCTGTTCTTCTACTTTTTTTTTTTTATTTCATTGGCCACTTTTCTTTTTCGAGTTCTTGCTTTTTGTACTTTCTTACTTGGTCATCTCTGCTTTCTGTTCTTCTATTTTTTAAATTTAATTTGCCACTTTACTTTTTATTTCATTTTCAAGTTCTTGCTTTTCATACTTTCTTAGTTCTACTTCAATATCATATTTATTCCATATTTCTATGATATTTTTCCCCTAACATTTCCCATATGTTTCTCTTAATTGATCTTCCACTACCTCCTTAATCTACTCAAATTTAACAACATATTCTCTCTCTCTCTCTCTCTCTCTCTCTCTCTCTCTCTCTCTCTCTCTCTCTCTCTCTCAAAGATTATGAAATTATAAAACACACAAATAATGAAAACATTTATTTACCTTAAATTGAAATAATTCTAAATACAGATACTGTGGAAATGTTACAATATGATGAATAGTTTCAAATACCATCAGATTTTGTATCCTTATTTTTCATGAATTAAATCTTCCAAATAAACTAATAATCCGGTTTTTAAATCAATAAAAATAATCCTTTAGGTAAACTTGTGTTTATTTATTAATGATTTACATTAACCCAAGAAATTAATAGTGAAGAAGGTAAGACAAAGTCAACCGTGATGGGGAGACGTTGTAAATATTTGCTATAGAGTTACTAACATATTTAGTCGTCCTCAGAGTGTTAACAAAACCTTGTATTTACCGTCATTTTATGTCTAAAGGGCAAGTTTCCTGTCTATTATAATGTCTAACGAATGAATTAAATCCAAATGATTATCTATAGAATATATAACCTAGAAATAAAAGTCTAGCTTAGCTCAAGCCAGGCCTCCTTCTCATGTTTACATGTCACTCAAAGAATGTTATTTTAGAAAGGGACTTCATTTTCAATCACAGAATGATGTAAATGGCTTATTATTTCACGATATAAAGTATTGATATCGTGTCTAATGAAAGATGAATGAACTTGATGGTGTATAGCAGTATTTTTTTTATTTATATCAGTTCTATAGATTTGCCTGAATATTGTAATGGACCCCATTAGAATATGAAGGTTTTTGATCAGCGGGAAAATTGAAGGTATTATTGTACTGTAATCCATAATAGTCAGAATTGCAATAAAGTAGTAAAAGAGTACATAGTTTATGCGTTTGATTCGTAATAATAATGTATATATTCACACGTTATTGTGGCGAGCTGTGTAGTGACCATCTGCAAGTAGGGTCTGGCAGGCTGAAACCACATGACCTGCACTCTCAACTGCTGCAGGACAAAACATTCACAGGTCGTTTCCTGATATGCCCGTCATTTTCTTGAAACCGTTTGTTAGGAGGCCTTGGGCTTGTGCTCCTACTACCATCCTTTTTCCATCAAAAACTAAATTTCCATTCTTTATCCATTTGAGTGACTTCTTTGTCTGTGTAACCCTTTTCTAGTTCTTCTTGGAATCTTCCTATTCTGGTGTTTCCACATTTCCATTTAAAGTTTTCCCTCTATGGAACTGAACTTGTGCCTGGTCTTCCTGTCTATCATTGCTGCTGCAGTCTGTTCAGGGCCCTTTGTTTCTTCTACCAGTTCTTAGCCTGCTTTGTTATTGAAGTTAGTTGGCTCGGGGCTTCATTTTAATGTTTGGCAACATTCTTGATGTTTTCATCCTCAGAGCCTTTTAAGTATTGCCCAGTTCTTACTATTGCTGCTCTGTAGGCTTGATTGATTTCAGTTAAGCCTAGTCTACCTTCTCTGCGTGGGAGGTATATTCTGTCCATACACTGGTTTCTATATGTGACTTTGTGCAGGGTGAGAATCTTCCTGGTCTTAACATCTATCCTACCTATCTCTCCTTGTGGCCAGTCTAGAATACCAATTTTCTCAGGTGGTAAATCAGAATCTCTAATTTATTCCTCGGACACTTGGCTTCTACGTCTGCCCCACCCCTCATACCTTATGTATGCGAAGCTGAAGAGGAGTACTTTCTTCTCCGCAAACCCAATTCAACATTTTGAAATTGTCTTCTTTTTTTTTTGGGGGGGGGGTCCTTCCCTTGATGGTTACTGGGGTCCAGGATTAGGTGGGAATCCCTGTGTGGACTCCTAAATGTCTAGTGAGAAGTTGTTTCAAAGTAAATGTTTTGCTACAGACATCGCACTTGTATGGCTTCTCTTCCGTGTGAATTGTTAAATGTGCAATGAGAATACGTTTTGTAGTAAATGTTTTGCTAAACATTACATTTGTATGGCTTCTCTCCCGTGTGAATTCTTACATGTACAGTGAGATATGCTTTTCTAGTAAATGTTTTGCTACAGACATTGCATTTGTATGGATTCCCTTCCACGTGAATTTTTAAATGTTTAGTGAGATTATATTTTGAAGTAAATGTTTTGCTACAGACATTACATTTGTATGGCTTCTCTTCCATATGAATTCCTAAATGTCTAGTGAGAAGTTTTTTCGAGGTAAATGCTTTGCTACAGACATCGCACTTGTATGGTTTCTCTCCCGTGTGAATTCTTGAATGTAATGTAAGACAATATCTATCACGAAAAGCTTTCCCACATTCACTGCATGTGCATCGCTTTCTAGCTAGAGCATTGGAGTTAACATTACCAAAGACCATTTTTTTTATCTGCTTCTCATTTATTTGATTCACCTCTTGATTCAAAACATCTTTCTGTAATAATTCTCTTCCACTGAATACACATGAAAGTCTTCCCTTTTCTTTTCCTTTATCCTCTTTCATACCTGTCCCTATGTCAGTGTCTACACTTTCCTCATCACCGACATCCACTTTACAACTTAATGAACCGTTTTCACTCATTGATGCATCGTACTCGTAGGAATTTTTGAAATAGCTTTCGCTAGGATCAAATATTTCTGGCTCTACTTTGACTTCCATTTTTGGATCCAAGAAAAGAGCGCCATCATTAAAGAGAGCAACACTGCCAGACGTATTATTTTCTGGATCGACTGCAGGTGAAAATAGATCTTCAATTTCACTTTTCATTGAAAATTCAAAAGGTGGTTCAGAATTCATCATCCTCTCAATATCACAAGATGACAAACCCTTAATATTATTTTCAATAGACTTCAAAGAGGAAATTAAGACTAAACTTCCTATTCTCAGACATCATACTGTACAACAAAATCTTCCAACATGACCCTTTCTTTTCCAGCCTTACGTCTCTTGCATATACCTTCAGTAGCTTACAAGCTTTAGCAGCAAGAGGTGGATGATTCCTTCCTTTGGGATGAAAAGTCTGGAAGAATAGAAAACTACAATCAGTTTAACAAGAGCAAAACTCAATAAAAGTAATGGAGTTTTCTAAAAATAAAATAGATTCATTAAGTACTGTAATTTGTATTTTTAAATATTTAACTTAGCCGGTGAATATGTAATAGCTGCTGCTCCAGCGGCTCGACAGAAAACACACACAAAAACTCGCGAGCGATCGCTATGAAGGTTGCGGGTGTGCCCACCAGCGCCAACTATCGGCCAGATACCGCATATACATGTAAACAGACCCAATTTTTTCTCTGTCGGCCTTAACGACAAGACGTATCAATACTCGCTGTATAACCTGGAGTTTTCTCAACATATTTGGTGAAGTACTTCCTTTTGGTTTGAGCTTTCGCAGTGCAGGTGTTTTATCTTCAACTTAAATCTTGAACTCGATTTTGGATAGATTTAATTTTTGATGACTTTGGATTGTTTTTTGGACTTTCTTTGACTTTTAAATGGCCGACCCTTCCCTTAGTACGGAAGTGTGTTTTAGGCTTTTAGCAATTATCTTATTACGTTATAAATTAATTATAGATTTTCCTCTATATATTTTATATCTCAACCGCCTTTATTAGGCCTCTTCGATTAGCTTTCCATTTATAATAAAGATCAAGATAAATTTTAATGATTTGTTTATATGCGACCTTTCCTGAGAGTAGGCGGTCCTAACTTGGAAACCGAAGTTAAACAACGTTGAGCCCTTTCAATCGTAAATAACTTTTACAGAGCAAATGATTTAAAACTTATTAAATGAATATTTTTTAGTATATATTTTATGAAAGATTTTCTTTGAATAGTCTTCGTACTGTTTCAAAGATGAACTAACGTTTAGTTTATTTATGCTACGCAGTTTGCGCTCTATCGTTACGATAGAGAGAGAGAGTATCACGGTTTCACTTTGCAGAAAGAGTAAATCGATTCTGACGTTTTGTTCATTCTTCTTTCAAAGCTTAAATGTTTTAAATACTATTTTAAAGGAACTTTTTAATTGAAAAAACCTTTCAGTTTTTTCCTTTGGTCAAATAACCTGTTTATTGACGAAAGGTAAGTGGGCTCTTCTCTTCGGTGCGAAATCAAGAGAGAGAGAGAGAGAGAGAGAGATAGAGACGGAGAGAGAGAGGAGAGAGAACGTTCCAATCTTTATTCTCGTTCCAAGCGAGTAACGTTGTTCTCGAGTCAGTTTTTTTTACTCTCGTCCCTAGTCTCTGTACGGGGAGAAAGGATAAAACGTATTTAGTTTTTATTCTCGTCCCAAGGCACTGTACGGTGAGAGATTGAAAACGTAGTTTTGAATGAACTAGTGTTTAGTCTCCTTCCCAGCCACTGATCTTTTTATCTTAAAATATGTTTACTGTTTTTTGCTTGTATTAATGTGCTTACATTATACGACTGATTTCGCAATTATAACCTTTTGATGAGGGTAGAATTGCGTGCTTCAGGTAGAAATCAGTTTTATTCATACCTAATGTGAATTGTTAAAAAATTCGATTTCAGTGAAATAAGTGCAAAACAGAAAATCGTAGTGATAAAGTGATAGTTGCGCAAAGTGTTATCAGTGTTGCGACCGAGGGTTCGTCTGTTCGTGCCTGTCGTTCGCCTAGTCCGAGACCTCTTGCAAGCTCCCAAGCCCAGGGGAGAAGTAATGTCGTACGACTTATGGGTTCGAGAGGACTTGATCAGCGAACAGACGTTCCCTCTATGGTTTCAGGCGTGTCTCATCAACACCGCCCCTACCATAAGACGAGCGAGACGATTTTCTCCTCGTCATCCGAAGGCTTTTCGCATAAGAAACCGTGGAACAAGGTTTCGAGGCCATTTAAGCGAAAGTCAGTCCTTTCAGGACAGGTCCAGCGTCCTGGTTTTAACTATTAGGACAGCTCTGACCCTATGCAGTCATCGGAAGACTGCTCGCCGCCTAAACAAAAGTGTAACAAGGCTCCGAGAGTCTTTTTGTAGGCAAGGTTTTGCAGTCACAGACGTTACCCTCGTCTCTTACCGCAACCATTCCCGTTGATCCTAAATGGGTTGTACGGCAAGACATGCAGAATAAGCTTGCCTCTCTTATGGAGGACTATTCTGCTGAGCAGGTTCACGATGATCCTCGCCGCTTAGCTGATCGAGATCCTGGCCGTCAGCCGCCCAAACGAACCTTTGCTCGTCCTGTTGACGTTGACGTTACAAAGTCACGTTTTGTAGAGCCTCACTCGATGCAGTCCAGTGTTGACTTTCAGCCGCTTGTGGACGTTCAGCCGCTGCCGCATGCTCTTGTTGACGTTCAGGACGTTCGCCAACCAGCGAAGTTGACTTGTTTTGACGTTGAGCGTCAAGCACCGCAGTCAAGAGTTGTTTTGACTGCTCAGTCTAGGCAGTCAAGGCAGTCTCGAGTTGACGTCGAGCGTCCTCCCGCACCTGTTGGTTGTTGCTGGTCAGTCCTTTAAGCAGTTACATGACATAGCATCCTTGACTGCTACTGTTGCTCCTTTGCGTGTGGACTCTGCTTGTCAAGCATTGCCACCACGGCAGGTCTCTCCCTTGCTTGAGACTCGGCTATTGTCGGACAAGGTTCCTTCAGATGAGGAAGTTGCTGTTCCCCCTCCTACTGATATTCCCTTGAGGACTCTGTCAGACAGAGAGGAGCCTAAAGCTGCTCAGCCCTCTATGGACTTTAAATAAATCATGCTGATTTTTAAGGATCTTTGTCCGGATCTTTTTGTAACTGCTGCTCCTCGTTCGCCTAAACGTCAGAGTTTACACTAGGCCTAGCTACTTCGAAGCCGTTGTTTTATAAGCTAGTGCTCTCTCGCTCTTCTAAGAGAGCTTTACGTTTGCTAGGCGACTGGTTTATCACCAGGAGGAGTTTGGGGGAGACAGCCTTTGCTTTCCCTACTTTTAGCTGGCTTATAGAGCGAGAGTCTGATATGACACGGGAGAAGTTCTCGGCTTGGGAGTTCCTGCCTCTGCCCAGATAGACTTCTCAAACCTCATAGACTCTCCCTGGCGCCTGGCCATGAGACGCTCCAAGATTTTATGGTCGACTTCAGAGCTAGACCATCTCCTGTTAGTTTTTTTCGAGCGTTTGAAGTTTTGCTGTACAATTATGTCATGCATAAACAAGGCTTTCAGGGATGGCTCCAATGATCTGACAGCCACGTTCTCTGCAGGAACAAGTCCCTCAGGGATGGCTCCAATGATCTGGCAGCCACGTTCACTGCAGGAGTACGTAAGAGGCAAGTGCGCTCAATGTGTTCATTGTCAAGACAAACTTCACGATGAAGTCTACCAGGCTGTCTTGACAGCATTAATGGAAGGCGACTGGATGGTCTCTCTGGACCTTCAGGAGGCATACTTCCACATTCCTATACACCCGGATTCCCAACCGTTTCTGAGGTTTGTTTACAGGAATGTGGGGTACCAGTTTCGAGCCCTGTGCTTTGGCCTCAGTCCTGC
The DNA here is from genome assembly GCF_036898095.1 of Palaemon carinicauda. Lineage (NCBI taxonomy): Eukaryota > Metazoa > Arthropoda > Malacostraca > Decapoda > Palaemonidae > Palaemon > Palaemon carinicauda. Next base: position 76,214 of record NW_027170075.1, on the reverse strand, counting down.
TCCTCTCGTGTTTACGAGGCTCATGAGGAATATGGCAAAATCCCTCCATCTATCGGGGATCCGAGCCTCCCTATACTTGGACGACTGGCCTCTCAGAGCATCGTCCAGTCTTCGCTGTCTGCAGGATCTACATTGGACGTTGAGTCTGGCCAGGGAGTTGGGACTTTTGGTCAACCTAAAAGTCCCAACTGATCCCATCCCAGTTTATTCTATATTTGGGGATGGAGATTCGCAGTCCAGTTTTTTCGGGCTTTTCCGTCTGCCACCGAATAGAACAAGCCCTGCTCGAAGTCCAACTAATGCTGAAAAGAAAACGTTTGTTCAGTCAGGAGTTGGAACAGTCTCGTAGGGACTCTCTCATCCCTGGAGCAGTTTGTCTCACTAGGGAGACTACACCTTCTGCCTCTCCGGTTCCATCTAGCCTCTCACTGGAACTAGGACAAGACGTTAGAGACGGTATCATTCCCAGTCTCCGAACCAGTAAAGGCACGCCTGAAATGGTGGGACAGCAATATCAGTCTGAGAGAGGGACTATCCCTAGCAGTCAAGAACCCAAACCACGTGTTGTTCTCAGACGCGTCGGATTTGGGTTGGGGTGCGACCCTGGACAGTCGGGAATGCTCGGGTCTGTGGACCTCAAGTCAGAAGAGCATGCACATCAACGGCAAGGAGCTATTAGCAGTCCACTTGGCCTTGATGATATTCGAAAGCTTCTTCGAAACTAAGTGGTAGAGGTCAACTCAGACAACACCACAGCTTTGGCGTACATCTCCAAGCAAGGAGGCACACACTCCTTCACGCTGCTCGAGATCGCAAGGGACCTTCTCTTATGGTCAAGAAATCGAGGCATCTCCCTGTTGACGAGATTCATCCAGGGGGACTTGAACGTCTTGGCAGACTGTCTCAGTCGGAGGGGTCAGGTGATACCCACGGAATGGACCCTCCACAAGGACGTGGGCAAGAGTCTTTGGGCTACTTGGGGTCAACCCACCATAGACCTCTTTGCCTCCTCGTTGACCAAAAGGTTACCAATCTATTGCTCTCCAGTCCTAGATACAGAAGCAATCCACATAGACGCGTTTCTACTGGATTGGTCTCTTCTGGACTTATATGCATTCCCACCATTCAAGATAGTCAACAAGGTACTGCAGAAGTTCGCCTCTCACGAAGGGACAAGGTTGACGTTGGTTGCTACCCTCTGGCCCGCGAGAGAGTGGTTCACCGAGGTACTTCAATGGCTGGTAGACTTTCCAAGTCTTCCTCTAAGGGTAGATCTGTTACGTCAGCCCCACGTAAAGAATGTCCATCAAAGCCTCCCCGCTCTTCGTCTGACTTCCTTCAGACTATCAAAAGACTCTCAAGAGCTCGAGGCTTTTCGAAGGAGGCAGCCAGTGCGATTGCAAGAGCGAGGAGAGCTTCTACCATTAGAGTATACCAGTCGAAGTGGGAAGTCTTTCGAGACTGGTGCAAGTCAGCATCTGTGTCCTCGTCCAGTACCTTTGTAGCCCAAATCGCAGATTTTCTTTTACATCTGAGAAAGGTTCGCTCCCTTTCAGCTCCCACGATTAAGGGCTACAGGAGCATGTTGGCTTCGGTCTTTCGACATAGAGGCTTAGATCTTTCCAACAATAAAGATCTCCAAGATCTCCTTAAGTCTTTCGAGACCTCTAAGGAACGTCGTTTGGCAATTCCTGGATGGAACTTAGACGTGGTCCTAAGGTTCCTCATGTCAGACAGGTTTGAGCCATTACATTCAGCCTACCTGAAGGATCTCACCCTCAAGACACTTTTCCTAGTGTGCTTGGCTTCGGCTAAAAGGGTCAGTGAACTTCATGCCTTCAGTAAGAACATCGGCTTTTCTACAGAAAAAGCCACTTGTTCTCTTCAACTTGGTTTCCTGGCCAAAAATGAACTGCCTTCTCGTCCTTGGCCTAAATCTTTTGATATTCCTTGCTTATCAGAGATCGTAGGCAACGAACTGGAAAGAGTATTATGTCCTGTTAGAGCTCTTAAGTTCTATTTAGCTCGTACTAAGTCATTACGAGGTAAATCTGAGGCATTATGGTGCTCAGTTAAGAAACCATCATTGCCTATGTCAAAGAATGCTTTGTCATATTTTATCAGATTTTTAATACGAGAAGCTCATTCTCACTTGAATGAGAAAAACCGATGTTTGCTTAAGGTTAAGACGCACGAAGTTAGAGCTATAGCAACCTCCGTGGCCTTCAAGCAAAATAAATCTCTGCAAAGTATTATGGACGCGACTTTTTTGGAGAAGCAAGTCAGTGTTCGCGTCATTTTACTTAAAAGATGTCCAGACTCTTTACGAGGACTGCTACACACTGGGTCCATTCGTTGCAGCGAGTGCAGTAGTGGGTGAGGGTTCTACCACTACATTACCCTAATTCCAATATCCTTTTTAATCTGTCTCTTGAAATGTTTTTAATATTGTTTTTTGGGTTGTACGGAAGGCTAAGAAGCCTTTCGCATCCTGGTTGATTTGGCGGGTGGTCAAAGTCATTTCTTGAGAGCGCCCAGATTAGGGGTTTGATGAGGTCCTGTTGTATGGGTTGCAGCCCTTAATACTTCAGCTCCTGGGAATCTTTCAGCATCCTAAGAGGATCGCTGGGCTTCGTGAGGAAGACAGACTAATAAGGCAGAGTAATCGTCTAAGTCAACTTCCTTACCAGGTACCTTTATATATTTGGGTTTTGTTATGATATAACTGTCAAAAACTCTAAGCATATACAGTACGCTGTAAACTTAATTAACTCTGGTCTCTACCCACCACCATGGGTGTGAATCAGCTATTATATATTCACCGGCTAAGTTAAATATTTAAAAATGATATTTTAATTATAAAATAAATTTTTGAATATACTTACCCGGTGAATATATAAATTAAAGGCCCCCCTTCCTCCCCGATAGAGACCCAGCGGGATGAGAAAAATTGGGTCTGTTTACATGTATATGCGGTATCTGGCCGATAGTTGGCGCTGGTGGGCACACCCGCAACCTTCATAGCGATCGCTCGCAAGTTTTTGTGTGTGTTTTCTGTCGAGCCGCTGGAGCAGCAGCTATTATATATTCACCGGGTAAGTATATTCAAAAATTTATTTCATAATTAAAATATCATTTTTCCTAAACATACGAACCACAGACTTTAATCTGTGTTTTATCTGTTCTTGTTACACATTTCAGGCATCTAAAAATCTCATATTCTCTCTAGATTCTATAATCCACAGCATCTCCTGTGACATAGTTGCTTTTATTCTTTAAATAGTTTTCCCCTTGCTCTTCAAAAAGACAGAGAGTTTCATTCATTGTCTTATTTCCTTTACTGTACTTCCTCTCCAGTCACCATCAAAATTGTCTTGCTAATACTGCTATGCACCTCTGAGCCTTCCTCCAGAATTATGAATAGCAAAAGGCTTTATAGTAATCTTGCACAGACAGGAACATTTACCACAAACTCTTTCATATCTCTCCCTCTGCCTTTGCTTTGGTTCTACTGTTATGGCAAAGTAACATTACTCCCTTGGTAAGTTGTTTCTTTCTGGTTGCCTTTGTGCTGTCCAGTACCTTCTCAAGAACAACAGATACCCTCCATCCCTGTGAAGATGGACCAGGAATTCTGCAATCTTACACTGAGAGGGTCTGGAAGAAGAATTACCTTTCATCCGACATCAGCGTCAAAAAAATGCCCAACTGACTTGATAAACTCAACGTGTAGAGCGTCAAATGTCTGAGGCTAACTAAACGATAAGCCTTCTTACGTTGAGAACCTCCTGACAGGCTCCGAGCATGAAGATGAAGCATGTGGAGCCCCTGATGAAAACGATGAAAGTGAGGCTGTTCGTGTAGATCTGATTTCTCTACCAATCAGACAGAGAAAGGCTCCACTTAGACCACAAAGAGGTCTGGGAACCATTCTTCCGTGGTCAGAAGGCAGCGATGAGGGCCAAGGAAAGACGACTAGTTTCCCTCGCCTTGATAAGAGCCGCCCAGATCAGAGAGAGGGCGGAGGTGTACACCTGACGACTTCTTAAGCTTATAAGTGGGCATTTGTCCTTCTAGGGATACTTGAACGAAGGGGAGACGACTTGGCAACAAAAGTTCATTCTTATGAGATGGGATAAGACTTGAATAAAAACTAGACAGAAAAGTTATTAAAAAAAAAAAAGCCCACTCATTGGGCACTCCTATATCAATAAAAAAAACACAAGTACCTTTCTTTTTTTTTCAAGACACCCCCACACCCAAAAATTAAGATATAAAATACAAAAGGCTTATGATACAAATTTCTTAGCAATTAAAACCAAAAAAGAGCCTTTTCGGTCAAGGTCAAAGTATTCAAACAAATTTCCAAGTTTGTGACATAAAAAAGCTTCAAGTTTGTGACATAAGAAAGTTCTAAGCTTGCAACATACGAAAGTTTCAAGCTTGGAACTTATGAATTAAGAAAGTTCCAAGCTTGTGACTTGAGAAAGCTTCAAGCTTAAAGGAGAACCACGCAACATTATGGTTCATTATCTACAAAAGGAGTCAGCAGGGTTGGACATTGACAACCTTTAACTTTGGCTGCTGCTGAACTCTTTCTATGCCACTTTATGGTCACTTGTTTCTGGAGACGTGTATGTGAAACACTACCCATGGAAAATCTGTCATTATATATGAGGCGATTATATTATATTGGGAAAACGACTGACAGTGATAAAAATAATCATGAGATAGAAATAATACCTGATAAATGGTATCCAGCCTTTAGCCTATTTTCACTGAAGGGAGGGTCCACTTACGGTCTGTGATATATACAGAATCAATAAACACTATGGCAATCAATGCTATGCAATCATTCTCTATGGTCCAGCTAGTGATAACTGGCAAGAAAAAGGTTGCTCAACTGTAAAACACAAAAGAAATAGGTCTCATTTTATAGTTCCACAGCAGGCAAAGATAAAGGGGAAAACCCCACTGTGGGCAAGGCGGCTGAAACTCCAAACATCGGCAACAGATACACATCAGACGAAGCCAGTGTCACTTTCTCTCAGAAGCTCAATGGAGAAGCTCCAATAGCGCCTTGTTCGACAGGGGACCAGCCATACCCAGCAATGGCCACACCTGTAAAATATCACCACAGTTCTGTCCCTGGAATCCCAAAGTTGACCTGGTGGTAAATGGTCTATCCTTCTCCTTGAACGTCGAAGTCAGATGTTTCTTTGACTTCGATGAGGACCCCGAAGGAAAAGAATCTATCTCAAGACTTCTTGCACCTACGTCCAAAGCTCTTCAGCTGGGAGGCAGACCACTCCCAACACCCAGGGCAGGTGTTGCCCTGATCACGACGCGGCCTATGCAAGCTGTATGTAGGTATATTTAGAAGTGTGACCGTCCAGATAAAAGTTATTTTGAATGTTTTGTAATAAAAACTATTGTAATCAAGACTTTCCTAATACAACCTCGCCAATGTATGAGGATGCAACAGTATTACCTTAATACTAGGTACACAAGGGAGCATGGTTTACCTGCAGTGGTTTGAGTTCAGCGTATGCAGAGAACCAAGTATGCTGCTTTCCGCAAGGGAGGGGACGATGAAGAAAAGAATAAGAGCCAGTCAAACCTTTTCATTCACGCAGAATTAAAACCGGGTAAACAGTGCCCTCAACTTTCTGCTACTTGTCAAATAAAGAGCTTGAGGTATTATACCAGCTGTTGTGCAGCCACCTCTGGGACGATAGAGAACGTATCGAGCCCCCTGTGGGTCATATCTTGCAGGCAGTGGGCTGTGAAAGTGTTCTGATGTTTCCACACCCCAGCCTGAAGAACCTGTTTCTGAGAAGTTCCTCTTGAATGCCAGGGACGTAGCTACGACCCTGACAACATGAGCTCTGAGGTGACGTGAAGGAGGAGGGTCTGGATTCAGCATATGGTCTATGACCTTGCAAATCTATGCTGAGATGGTGTTCTTGGTGACCCGCCTCTTGGTTCTTCCTGAGCTGGCGAAGAGTGCAGGCACACGGGGACAGGCTGCAGCTGTTCTCTTATGGTACAACCTCAAACTCTTCACTGGGGAGAGTAAGAGATGATCAGGGTCATCTGTTACAGAACAAAGACTCAAAATCCGGAAGAAGTCGAATCGAGGATCCGCTACTCCCCGGGTTCTGAGTCTTAGCAACAAACTCAGGGACAAAGCTGAATGTTACCTCTCCCCCATATCCTTGAATGGGGGATGTCATAGGAGAGACCATGAAGTTCACTAACTTGCTTTGCTGAAGCCAAAGCTAGCAGGAACACCGTCTTCCAAGTTAGGTGGCGATAATGATTTACAGGGAAGCCTCGTTAGAGACTTGAGAACTCGAACCCTGTTCCATGGGGGAGGTCTCGCTTCAGACTGAGGACAGGTAAGTTCATAACTCCATATGAGTAAGGAAACTTCTAGCGATAAAAAAATATCCATTCCATTCAGTCTAAAGAAGAGGCTTGAGGCTGAGCGATAGCCTTTTACCGCCAAGAAATGCTGTTGGAGAGCACTGGTGCACTGCAGGCCGCAGGCGAGCAGGAGAGTGTTGGTGCGCAGCTTAACGCTTCGGAAGAACATGCGGATGATGTACAGGAGACAGGAAGGATGACGGCAGGTTGGCAAAAAGGTCGAACTGAACCAAGGATGTGCCTTTTGGAAGGGCGAACATCCACTAATAGGGATCGCAAACGATCCACAGAAAAGTAGACGGCCAAGGACTAGCGGCAGCATTGTCATATAATGACCAGTAATGGGCAAAGGTTGAGGGCTAGAAGACGACTAAAGCGGAGGCTCCTCTGTGGGGGCTGGCTGAAAACACAAGGCTGAAGACCTGAAGAGGCGCCTTTTCACCGATGGTCAAGGGCAACCTCTCAGGTGAAGCGTAGGGGGAGCTCCGAGACATGGGATCAGTAAGCTCACCTAGATCAGCAGTCCTCCGAAGAGGAGTCTCTATGAGAGAACTCCTCCGAGGGGAAGAACCACTCACAGGAGACAGACGATGGACTTTGTTTCCCCCTCGAAGGATGGACAGAACAGGGGAAACGTAGTCGCCAGCAACAGCCAGAGAGTCTGGAGGGGCAGATGTGTCGGCAGCGGCCACAGAAGACGCCTCTGACACCAAAACGTCGACAGGAATTAGAAGATCCTCCTACGAAGTCAACGACGGCTTCACACTCGCAACGCGGAGGATAAGTTGCAGCAAGGAGTCCTTGGAGGGCAGAACTGGGAGCCCCAAGGATGACCAAACCTGTAACACAGAAGACAGGGACAAGGCCTCACCCAGGGGGAAAAGTGGGGCCGCTTTGCTAAGGGAAACAATACCATCTCTCAAGGAGAGGGGTTGGCCACAAATTGAAGGGTCTACGCTACTGCTCCACAGTCTCTTGGAAGAGGCCAAACGAGTAGGAGCTTCGGAGGAAGGTCAGGAGGCAGAAGAAGAGGTCTTGTGTTTTTTTCCCTTTAAAGGAACATTGGAAAGAGAAATACTGTATCCCGCTTTGACTTCTTCCACCGTTGCCCGAACCTTTCCCACTGGGAGCCAGCTCACTCCCGACACTCATTACACTTATCACCACAATCATACCATTGACCTCTCCAGGTGGGACAAAGGGTGTGGAGGTTGGTGACCATGGCCTACAAGAAGGTACCGCAGGGCCAGCCTTCAAGTCCTGGACAGGTATGCATGGTGGTAAAGTCAATACAAACACATACTATTAAAGAGAAAGCACAAACAAAACCCATTAATGGCAGTCCAAAATATAATTTGGTGAGGATGAAGAACGACAAGCCAAAACCAAAGTGAGCTAAAGCAACCCCCACTAACTAGTGTAAAGAGTAGTTAACCCTTTGCTAAAAGTCTTATAGCTCATTTTCCAGCCTCGGCGAAAGTAATATACTTATAAATAGCGAAGGTTTGTATAAAGTGATGGAACAAAGAAATATTTCTTAAAAGTTACATAAAAAAAATATTGCATTTAATCCTTCAGACTTCTATTTTTCATATGCAAACACCAAAAACAAACTTGACCCGAAATTAAACCCAAATGATTGCACTTAGTACAGTTAACATTAGGGTGAGCTATGAGCCCAAACAAATACAGTGAACCCTCGCTACTTCGCGGTTCGACCATCGCGGATTCACCACTTCGCGGATTTTTTTCAAAACCCATGTATATACATATATCGCGGATTTTCCGGAAATATAAAAAATACCGCGATGTGACCGATGGTGCGAGATTAGAGAAAGTAAGGAAAATTGAATCATGATTGATTTTCAATATAAATGAAACTTTGAGGAGCAACAAAGATATCATTTGTTAGAGAGATAGAGAGAGGTAAGGAATGAGAGGTAGTGAAAAGTAGCCCAGAGAGAGAGAGAGGTAGAGGTAGAGAGAGAGAGGTAGAGGTAGAGAGAGAGAGGTAGAGAGAGAGAGAGAGAGAGAGAGAGAGAGAGAGAGAGAGAGAGAGAGAGAGAGAGAGAGAGAGAGAGAAGAGAGAGAGAGAGAGAGGGGGGGGTTTAAATGTAATAAACAAAAAAATTTGATAGGTTATAACACATTGGTGCTTATGTAATATCAACTGTATACTGTAGACGGTTTGAATAAGTTAAGAAATGGTATAAACGATACTTTGTTAGTGTATTCGTACACACTCAAGAGCGGCAGCTAGATGACAGCTGATCTAATCACAGCCAAAAGTAAAACAAAAAGAAGTCAACAATACTCGATTTTTAAAACACACCCGAAATTTAAAAACAAAAGAACACGCTTTCTTAATGTGCAATTAACTATTTAAAGAGTGGCAATTTTCTAGAATAAAATGTTATTTCCCAAAAAATAGTGGTTTGCTGATGAAATCGGATGCCGTATTTTTAGCTATGATTGAAATGGATGTAGACTCGGCCTAATTTTTTTGTTTCGTATTTAATTGACACTAAGAAAACTAATTATAGTTTCTTCATCTAAATGTAAGTATTGTATAACACGAAGAGAGAGAGAGAGAGAGAGAGAGAGAGAGAGGAGAGAGAGAGAGAGAGAGAGAGAGAGAGAGAGAGAGAGAGAGAGAGAATGAATCAGCTGTTGTAATCAAATGGCGTGTTTTTGTTTCGTGAGAATTTCATCGCCACGACTATAACAACAACATACTGTACTGAACTTTACAGTATTTTACAGACTACTGTAATATGATAAAGTAAAATATTTGTAATCTATTTTATATGAAATGGGGCTATTTTTTTGTTTAAAATTTACATTTACGTATGTAAAACAACTCTCTCTCTCTCTCTCTCTCTCTCTCTCTCTCTCTCTCTCTCTCTCTCTCTCTCTCTCTCTCTCTCTCTCTCTCTCGTAGATTGTTTTCCTGCTTTGCTACGTATCTATGATTTTATATAGATACAGTAAATAATATTTGTAATATGTTATTTTTATTAATAAAATAAATTTTTGAATATACTTACCCGATAATCATGTAGCTGTCAACTCCGTTGCCCGACAGAATTCTATGGAGAGATACGCCAGCTATCACAATACTAGAAGGGGGTGTACTTACCAGCGCCACCTGTGGCCAGGTACTCAATCATTTGTTGTTGACACCTCCTCAATTATTCCTCGGTCCACTGGTTCTCTCTGGGGAGGAAAGGGAGGGTCGATTAAATCATGATTATCGGGTAAGTATATTCAAAAATTTATTTTATTAATAAAAATAACATTTTTCAATATTAAACTTACCCGATAATCATGTAGCTGATTCACACCCAGGGAGGTGGGTGAAAACCAGTGTACAAGATTAAAGGATAGCTAAGTATCCCATATTTCATATAACAGTTATCTCAAATAACAATGAAATAATAAGTACCTGGTAAGGAAGTCGAATAGAACCGTTACTCTGCCTCTTTATTTAAAGTTCGTCTTCCTTACTGAGCGCAGCGTTCCTCTTGGAGGCTGAATCAACCCAAAGGTGCCAAAGTACACGGGGTTGCAACCCCTACTAAAGGACCTCTACCAAACCTTTAACCCAGGCGCTTCTCAAGAATGAATAGACCACCCGCCAAATCCAAGGATGCGGAAGGCTTCTTAGCCTACCGTAACAACCATAAAAAACAACAATAAAAGTATTCAAGAGAAAGGTTAAAAAAGGTTATGGGATTAAGGGAATGTAGTGGCTGAGCCCTCACCTACTACTGCACTCGCTGCTACGAATGGTCCCAGGGTGTAGCAGTTCTCGTAAAGAGACTGGACATCTTTCAGATAAAATGATGCAAACACTGACTTGCTCCTCCAATAGGTTGCATCCATTATGCTCTGCAGAGAACGGTTTTTATTAAAGGCCAACGAAGTAGCTACAGCTCTTACTTCGTGGGTCCTTACCTTCAGCAATGCAAGGTCTTCCTCCTTTAAGTGAGAATGTGCTTCTCTGATCAGAAGCCTTATATAGTACGAAAGCCCATTCTTGGACATGGGTCTCGAGGGTTTCTTGATGGCACACCATAAGGCTTCTGACTGTCCTCGAATAGGTTTAGACCTCTTCAGATAATATTTGAGAGCTCTGACAGGGCAAAGAACTCTCTCTAGTTCGTTACCTACCATGTTGGAGAGGCTAGGTATTTCGAACGATCTAGGCCAAGGACGTGAAGGAAGCTCGTTCTTTGCTAGGAATCCAAGCTGAAAAGAACATGTTGCAGATTCGGTTGTGAAACCAATGTTCTTGCTGAAGGCATGAACCTCACTGACTCTCTTAGCTGTTGCAAGGCAAACGAGAAAAGCAGTCTTGAGGGTAAGATCCTTAAAGGAAGCTGACTGGAGAGGTTCGAACCTAGATGTCATAAGGAACCTTAAGACTACGTCTAGATTCCAGCCTGGAGTGGAAAGACGACGTTCTTTAGACGTCTCAAAAGACTTGAGAATGTCTTGAAGGTCCTTGTTGGAAGACAGGTCCAAACCCCTGTGGCGGAGAACTGAGGCCAACAAGCTCCTATATCCTTTAATCGTAGGTGTTGAAAGGGATCTCTCATTCCTAAGATGTAGAAGGAAGTCAGCTATTTGGATCACAGAGGTATTGGTAGAGGATATTGAATTGGCTCTACACCAGCTTCGGAAGACCTCCCACTTAGACTGGTAGACTCTACGAGTGGAAACTCTTCTAGCTCTGGCAATCGCACTGGCTGCCTCCTTCGAAAAGCCTCTAGCTCTAGCGAATCTTTCGACAGTCTGAAGGCAGTCAGCCGAAGAGCGTGGAGGTTTGGATGCAACCTGTCTACGTGTGGTTGACGTAGAAGGTCCACTCTTAGAGGTAGAGTCCTGGGGAAGTCGACTAGCCATTGAAGTACCTCTGTGTACCATTCTCTTGCAGGCCAAAGGGGAGCAACCAGCGTCAGCCGTGTCCCTTCGTGCGAGACGAATTTCTGCAGAACTTTGTTTATTATCTTGAACGGAGGGAATGCGTACAGGTCGAGATGGGACCAGTTCAGAAGAAAAGCATCCACATGAACCGCTGCAGGGTCTGGAACAGGGGAACAATAAAGCGGAAGTCTCTTGGTTATGGAGGTGGCAAACAGATCTATGGTAGGTTGACCCCACAAGGTCCAAAGTCTGTTGCACACACTCTTGTGGAGGGTCCATTCCGTGGGAATGACCTGATTCCTTCTGCTGAGGCGATCCGCTGAAACATTCATATCGCCCTGGATGAACCTCGTGACCAGAGTGAGGTTTAGACCTCTTGACCAAATGAGGAGGTCCCTTGCGATCTCGTAAAGGCTCCTCGAATGGGTCCCTCCTTGCTTGGAGATGTAAGCCAAGGCTGTGGTGTTGTCTGAATTCACCTCCACCACTTTGCCTAGCAGGAGGGACTTGAAGTTCAACAGGGCAAGATGAACTGCTAACAGTTCCTTGCAGTTGATGTGGAGTAATCCTTGTTCCTTGTTCCATACTCCTGAGCATTCCCGTCCGTCCAAGGTCGCACCCCAGCCCGAGTCCGATGCATCTGAGAAGAGATGAAGATTGGGGGTCTGGATGGCCAATGATAGACCCTCCTTGAGAAGGAGATTGTGCTTCCACCACAGGAGAGTGGTCTTCATCTCTTGGTTGATAGGGATAGAGACTGCTTCTAGAGTCGAGCCCTTGTCCCAATGAGCAGCAAGATGGAATTGAAGAGGGCGGAGGTGGAGTCTTCCTAGCTCGACAAACAGGGCCAGTGATGAGAGGGTCCCTGTGAGACTCATCCACTGTCTCACTGAGCAATTGCTCCTCTTCAGCATGCTCATGATGCACTCTAGGGCTTGGTTTATCCTGGGGGCCGATGGAAAAGCCCGAAAATCCTGACTCTGAATCTCCATTCCCAGGTACACAATGGATTGGGAGGGAATGAGTTGAGATTTCTCTATATTGACTAATAGACCTAGGTCTCTGATTAAGTCTAAAGTCCAATTGAGGTTCTCCAGACAACGACGACTCGTGGAGGCTCTCAACAGCCAGTCGTCTAGGTAGAGGGAGGCTCTGATGTTCGATAAGTGTAGGAATTTCGCTACATTCCTCATCAGATGAGTAAAGACCATAGGAGCTGTGCTTAGGCCAAAACACAGGGCTTGGAACTGATAGACAACCTTTCCGAAAACGAATCTCAGGAAAGGTTGGGAGTCTGGATGAATGGGAACGTGAAAGTATGCATCTTTCAAGTCCAACGAGACCATCCAGTCCTCCTGTCTGACCGCTGCTAAGACCGACTTGGTCGTCTCCATCGTGAACGTCTGCTTGGTGACATACTCGTTGAGAGAGCTGACGTCCAGCACCGGTCTCCAACCTCCTGTCTTCTTGGCCACAAGAAAGAGACGGTTGTAGAAGCCCGGGGATTGATGGTCCCGGACTATAACCACTGCCTTCTTCTGCACAAGAAGCGACACCTCCTGTTGCAATGCTAGCCTCTTGTCCTCTTCTTTGTAGTTGGGAGAGAGGTTGATGGGCGATGTGGTCAGAGGTGGTTTGAGGCAGAATGGAATCCTGTAACCGTACCTCAGCCAACTGACAGACTGTGCGTCTGCACCTCTCTTCTCCCAGGCTCGCCAGAAGATCTTGAGTCTGGCTCCTACTGTTGTCTGGAGAATCTGAGTCAGTTCTTTCCCTTAGATGTCCTGGATCCTTTCCTAGACTTGCTCCTGTGAGAGTCTGGACGGGAGCTTCCTCGGCTGGGGGCTCTACCACGAAAGGGCGGTATGAACCTCGTAGCCGGGGTATCAGCCACTGGGGAGCGATAAGTCTTGGGGACTGAGGTGGCAACCTTAGACTTACGAGCCGATGAGGCTACAAGATCGTGCGTGTCCTTTTGTATCAGGGCAGCCGACAAGTCCTTAACTAGCTCCTCGGGAAAGAGGAACTTTGAGAGTGGAGCAAAAAGGAGTTGTGACCGTTGGCAAGGTGTAATGCTGGCGGAAAGGAAGGTACACAGTTGTTCCCTTTTCTTCAACACCCCTGATACAAATAACGACGCTAGCTCACCCGATCCATCTCTGATGGCCTTATCCATGCAGGACATTATTAGCATGGCAGAATCTTTGTCCGCAGGAGAGGTTTTCTTGCTGAGGGCTCCCAGGCACCAGTCGAGAAAGTTGAACATTTCAAATGCTCTGAACAACCCTTTCAGAAAATGATCCAGGTCTAAGAAGGTCCAACAAACCTTCGAGCGTCTCATAGCAGTTCTCCGAGGCGAGTCCACCAGACTTGAGAAGTCAGCCTGGGCAGAGGCAGGTACTCCTAAGCCTGGTGCTTCCCCTGTGGCATACCAAACGCAACCTTTCGAAGCGAGCTTCGTTGGAGGGAACATGAAGGAAGTCTTGCCAAGGTGTTGTTTAGACTGCAGCCACTCCCCTAAGATCCTTAAAGCCCTCTTGGAGGATCTAGCTAGGACAAGCTTAGTATAGTTGGACTTAGCTTGTTGTACGCCCAGCGAAAACTCAGATGGTGGAGAGCGGGGAATAGCAGAGACGAAGTGGTCTGGGTAAATCTCCCTGAGTAGAGCCAAGACCTTACGAAAATCAATCGACAATGGAGAAAGCTTAGATTCGTCCACGTCTGATGAGGGATCAAGGTGTGCCTCCTCATCATCCGACACCTCATCAGCAGAGGGTAGCGAAGCGATCGGACCAGAATGCTGAACCGCAGAGTCAGAATGGGTAGGAACAATAACAGTGGTTTCCTCTTCCAGTAACTGTTGAGGGAAAACCTGAGGCTCAGACTGCAAAGGCTGAACAACAGACGAAGCAGAAGGCAGGCGCATGGGTGAAGGAGGTTGACTCCTAGCAAGAGAGGTTGAACCCAAGGATTGCACAAGCTGAGCGGAGGACGGAGGCGGAGTAGTCCGTTCCTGTTCCTGTGAGATGAGCGGAGCATGATGAGGTTGAGGCTGCGCAGAACAAGGTAAAGTTCTCGCAAGCTGAGGCTCCTGAGGCGCAAGTCCAGGGTGTAGAGGAGCTTGCCTTGAGGAGGGTTGAGCTCGCTGCAGCGATGGCTGAGCAGACAGACTCACGGAGGGGAGAGGTTGTTGTACCCCAACCGAGAGTTGCACCACTGGTGGAGCAGCAAGGGGAGGCGGAGGAAGAGTGGAATAACTCTCCTGATCCCAAAGCAAGGGTTGCCTTAAAGAAGGCTGAGGCTGAACACCACTGGGAACAGCGAACTCCGAAAGTGGCTCAACATCGTACGCCTGGCAGATGGTGCTGCGACCAGGCGGAGCAAGTGCAGGCGGGGCGAGCACAGGCGGAGCGAGAACAGGCGGAGGGAGTGTAGGCGGAGGAGGAGGTGCAACACTCTCAGCCCGACACTCACGCATCAAGTCCGAAAGCTGAGCTTGCATGGACTGAAGCAGGGTCCACTTGGGATCGGCAGAAACGATAACAGACTGAGGTAAAGTCACAGTCGGGCTCTGTTTTGGCAGAACCTTACTCCTCTTGGGCGGAGTACAGTCGACAGATGACTGAGGCGAGTCAGAGCTGAGCCAATGACTGCAACCTGGCTGAGCACTCGCGGACTGGACTCTACGTTTAAGCGGTCTCGAGACCTGAGACCAACGTTTCTTCCCTGCTAGTTGATCAGCGGACGAGAATAAGACGGGCTCAATCGTCTGCAGGTGGGAGTGACGGTCTAAGGAAGACACGCCCGCAACCACCGAGGATAGTTCTGTGCGCCTAACAAGGCCTGTCGAACCCTTAAGCCCTTCGACATTGCTTCTCCCCTGGGCATGGGAGCTTGCAAGAGGTCCCGGACTGGGAGGACGACTGGCTCGCACAGAAAAATCCTCACGCACCACACTGGCACCACTAGCACTTGGCACTGCACCGACACTAGCACTCGTCACAGCACTGGCACTAATTCCACCCACTGCACTCTTGACCTTCAGTTCTTTAACTTCGGCCATCAGAGACTTATGGTCACTTACCACTGATTCTACTTTATCGCCTAAAGCCTGAATAGCACGCAAAACAACTGACATATCAGGCGGAGGGCACACAGTAGGTTCGGGGGTAGCCACTACAGGGGTAGGAAAAGGTAGGGGATCATGAGGTGAGGAAAACATAGAAGAGTGAGAAGAACTTCTCCTAACTCTACCTCTCTCTAACTTAGATGAATATTTTAAAAGACGGACAAATTCCAATTCCGAAAGTCCGGCGCATTCCTCACATCGATTTTCTAATAGACAGGGCCTGTCCCTACAGTCAGAACAAGCGGTGTGAGGATCTACCGAGGCCTTCGGAATACGCCTATTGCAAGACCTACATCGTCTATGGGAGGGGGCTTGCGAAACGTCAGACATCTTGTTTCAAAGAGTTAGCCAAAGGGTGATCCAAAAACAAGCAAAAATCGTTAATCGTTATATCAGTATTATATAAAAGCTATCTAGCTAATATAAGAAGGATTCCAGTAAAGCGACAGCCGTTAATCTGAGAGAATACTTCACCAAATATCCGTGAATAAACTCGAAGACCATAAGCGTATCCCAGAACGTCTAGCCGGAAGCACGACAGAGGAATAATTGAGGAGGTGTCAACAACAAATGATTGAGTACCTGGCCACAGGTGGCGCTGGTAAGTACACCCCCTTCTAGTATTGTGATAGCTGGCGTATCCCTCCATAGAATTCTGTCGGGCAACGGAGTTGACAGCTACATGATTATCGGGTAAGTTTAATATTGAAAAAACATATTTTATAAAAGCTTTTACTGTAATATCATTATTTATCACTTTCATCATGCACGTTAAATTCCTTAGTTTGTTTACTGAGCGTACTTTATGACGCCGTCGTTTCAGGTGGCGTTATAAAGAAAAACATTTCATTTGGAAGTCCTAAGAAAAATTAAGTAAAACATTAGTAATAACCAAATCAACATACTGTACTGAATAATCAATATAATCAATGCAAAAACTAACCTATACACAAATGTGTAAATGCGTTTGTTTCTTCATAATAATCAGAGATAAACGTAAACAAAACATTGGTTGCCATTTTTTTTATCGTGCTTTTTGGCGTGTTTAGGAAACGCATGATATAAAGTCGCCTTTAATATTTGTGCCTGTTTTAGTTTAGGGTACGTTAGTACATGCATTAAGTGTTCTGTACATTAAGGGGTAGTTTGTTAACAGTACTACGTACAAGGGAAGGTTTTAAAAGTCTGAATATACATGTTGAAATAAATAGGTAAATATGGTGTCACTACTTCGCGGATTTTCACCTATCGCGGCCGGGTCTGGAACCTATCTACCGCGATAAACGAGGGTTCACTGTAAACGGATTTTGAGCGAAGCGAAAAATCTATTTTTGGGTGAGATAGCCATGACATCCTGATGGAAAGTTCCTTCAGTAGCTTCCTAGGGTATATTTAACTACAGTGGATATTACCAGAGAATTAAACTAAAGGTTATCACAGAATTCTAACTTCTGGTGCGAGTACCCTAAAGGTTTCCCTCTAGGATATCGTATATCAACAGGGGACGCATGTATTAACACGCCACATAGCTATCTGCACCCCATACAGAGTTAACACTTCGATATGGAAAGGTGGCTGAGTAACTGAGGAGCCGTTCCAAAGTTACTCTCATCCGTGGCTACTTTTGGTACTCGAGACGTAAACAAACGGGCGCCATTGGCTAGTGGTAATTTGCTTTTGAACCTTGGCTTCTAATAGTAATAATTATGCTAAAATGACAAATTTGGAAATAATTTGTATTTTTCCTAACTATACAAACCTGGAGCTCTTTACACTGGAGATGCATTTTGGCAACAGCTGGAACTAGCTGTAAAACTTTTAGCTACTTAACGAAGGGAGAGCAAGAGTTGGACCAACCACCCTGCTCACACCAGCAGTTGTATCTGAAAGTCACTGTGCAATTGCGGCAGGACTTCCTGGGGGAAGGTGATGGCGGGACCAGTATGTGTTAAGAGCTCCAGGATTGTATACATAGGGAAAATGCAAATTTCTTCCAAATTTGTCATTTATTACTGCACTACATACAAACCCTTACCATATTTACAGTGGAAACAATTGGATTTCCAAAAAACAAACCATGACAGCCTCTGGACATGATTACTGCTCTGTACCACAAATACAATCAATATACTGTAAACTTAATTAACAACATCAGATATTCAATTTTGTAAACTCACTTTAATACTGAAACCTGTAGAATTTATTCTTAAATAAATTGAGTTATGGATTTTACCCAGAAGACCCAGCCCTGGGACTTGGAATATTACTCAGCAAAATATCTTTAAATCTTAACTTCATTCTTGTGAAACCTGAATACAGTACTGTACTAAGAATACTGTAAAATCATTTGATGAGAAACTCTCTCTCCAGAGAGACCAATGCAGACTGAAATGTCTGAGAAGAGCATTTGAGGAAATGAAAGAGAAACCAAATATTTAGATATTTTAATCAAGATTCTCCTCTCAAGGACAATCCAATGGAAAATTATAAAACCTAAACTAATCACTAAGACCATAAAAGAGATAACATCAACAAAATCACAAAAAATGATATTTTAATTATAAAATAAATTTTTGAATATGTTTACCCGGTGAATATATAATAGCTGCAACTCTGTTGCTCGACAGACAAAAAACAGTAAAAACTCGCCAGCGATCGCTATACAGGTTGCGGGTGTGCCCACCAGCGCCAACTGTCGGCCAGATACCACTCTCGATATAAACAAAGACTCAATTTCTTCTCATCCCACTGCGTCTCTATTGGGGAGGAAGGGAGGGTCGTTTAATTTATATATTCACCGGGTAAGTATATTCAAAAATTTATTTTATAATTAAAATATCATTTTTAAATATTTAACTTAGCCGGTGAATATATAATAGCTGATTCACACCCAAGGAGGTGGGTAGAGACCAGTTAAATATGTTTACATCGTATAAGCTAAGAGTTTTTTATTTCATTTTGACAGTTATCAATATAACAAAACCAAAATAAATAGGTACCTGGTAAGGAAGTCGACTTAGACGATTACTCTGCCTTGTAAGTACGTCTTCCTTACGGAGCCCAGCGATCCTCTTAGGATACTGACAGACCCCCAGGAGCTGAAGTATCAAGGGCTGCAACCCATACAACAGGACCTCATCAAACCCCTAATCTGGGCGCTCTCAAGAAATTACTTTGACCACCCGCCAAATCAACCAGGATGCGAAAGGCTTCTTAGCCTTCCGGACAACCCATAAAAACAACATTAAAACATTTCAAGAGACAGATTAAAAGGATATGGAATTAGGGAATTGTAGTGGTTGAGCCCTCACCCACTACTGCACTCGCTGCTACGAATGGTCCCAGTGTGTAGCAGTTCTCGTAAAGAGACTGGACATCTTTCAAGTAAAATGACGCGAACACTGACTTGCTTCTCCAATAGGTTGCGTCCATGATACTTTGCAGAGATCTATTTTGCTTAAAGGCCACGGAAGTTGCTACAGCTCTAACCTCGTGCGTCTTAACCTTAAGCAAAGATCGGTCTTCCTCACTCAGGTGTGAATGAGCTTCTCGTATTAACAATCTGATAAAGTATGACAAAGCATTCTTTGACATAGGCAAGGATGGTTTCTTAACCGAACACCATAAAGCTTCAGATTGGCCTCGTAAAGGTTTAGTACGAGCTAAGTAGAACTTAAGAGCTCTAACAGGGCATAAGACTCTTTCTAGTTCATTGCCTACGATCTCCGATAAGCTGGGAATATCGAAAGATTTAGGCCAAGGACGAGAAGGTAGCTCATTTTTGGCTAGAAAACCAAGTTGCAGAGAACAAGTAGCTTTTATTGACGAAAACCCGATGTTCTTGCTGAAGGCATGAAGCTCACTGACTCTTTTAACCGAGGCTAAGCATACCAGGAAAAGAGTCTTAAGAGTGAGATCTTTCAGGGAGGCTGACTGTAAAGGCTCAAACCTGTCTGACATGAGGAATCTTAGGACCACGTCTAAATTCCACCCAGGAGTAGCCAAACGACGCTCCTTAGTGGTCTCGAAAGACTTAAGGAGGTCTTGCAGATCTTTATTGTTGGAAAGATCTAAGCCTCTATGCCGGAAGACCAATGCCAACATGCTTCTGTAGCCCTTGATAGTGGGAGCTGAAAGGGATCGTCCTTTTCTCAGGTATAAGAGAAAATCAGCTATTTGGGCTACAGAGGTACAGTACTGGTCGAGGATACAGAAACTGACTTGCACCAGTCTCGGAAGACTTCCCACTTCGATTGGTAGACTCTAATGGTAGACGCTCTCCTTGCTCTAGCAATCGCACTGGCTGCCTCCTTCGAAAAGCCTCTAGCTCTCGAGAGTCTTTCGATAGTCTGAAGGCAGTCAGACAAAGAGCGTGGAGGCTTTGGTGTACCTTCTTTACGTGTGGCTGACGTAGAAGGTCTACTCTTAGAGGAAGACTTCTGGGAACGTCTACTAACCATCGAAGTACCTCGGTGAACCATTCTCTCGCGGGCCAGAGGGAAGCAACTAACGTCAACCTTGTCCCTTCGTGAGAGGCGAACTTCTGCAGTACCTTGTTGACAATCTTGAATGGTGGGAATGCGTAAAGATCCAGATGTGACCAATCTAGGAGGAAGGCATCTATATGTATTGCTGCTGGGTCCGGGACTGGAGAGCAATAGATTGGAAGCCTCTTGGTCAGCGAGGTTGCAAAGAGATCTATGGTGGGTTGACCCCAAGTCGCCCAAAGTCTCTTGCACACATCCTTGTGGAGGGTCCATTCGGTTGGAATTACTTGACCTTTCCGACTGAGACAATCTGCTAGGACGTTCAAGTCGCCCTGGATGAACCTCGTTACTAGGGAGATGCCTCGATCTTTTGACCAGATGAGCAGGTCCCTTGCGATCTCGTACAACGTCAGTGAGTGGGTACCTCCCTGTTTGGAGATGTACGCCAAGGCCGTGGTGTTGTCCGAGTTTACTTCCACCACTTTGCCTCGAAGGAGATACTCGAAGCTTCTCAAGGCCAGATGAACCGCCAAAAGCTCCTTGCAGTTGATATGCATGCTCCTCTGACTCGAGTTCCACAGACCTGAGCATTCCCGACCGTCCAGCGTCGCGCCCCAGCCCAAGTCCGATGCGTCCGAGAAGAGAACGTGGTTGGGTATCTGAACTGCCAGGGGAAGACCCTCTCTTAGGCTGATATTGTCCTTCCACCAAGTCAGACAAGACTTTATCTTTTCGGAAATCGGGATCGAGACCGCCTCTAGCGTCTTGTCCTTTTTCCAGTGAAAAGCCAGATGGAATTGAAGAGGACGGAGGTGTAGTCTTCCTAGTGATACAAATTGCTCCAGGGATGACAGCGTCCCTACCAGACTCATCCACAGCCTGACTGAGCAGCGTTGTTTCTTCAGCATCTTCTGGATGGAGAGCAGGGCTTGATCTATTCTGGGGGCCGACGGAAAAGCCCGAAAAGCTTGACTGTGAATCTCCATCCCTAAATACAGAATAGTTTGGGATGGGACCAGCTGCGACTTTTCCAAATTGACTAGGAGTCCCAATTCCTTGGTCAGATCTAGAGTCCAATTGAGATCCTTCAGACAGCGACGACTGGAAGAGGCTCTGAGAAGCCAGTCGTCCAAATAAAGGGAGGCTCGGATGTCCGATAAGTGGAGGAATTTCGCCACATTCCTCATCAGCCTCGTAAACACGAGAGGAGCTGTGCTTAGACCAAAGCACAGGGCCCGAAACTGGTAAACCACATCTACGAAGACGAATCTCAGAAAGGGTTGGGAGTCTGAGTGAATGGGGATGTGGAAGTAGGCGTCCCTTAGGTCTAGAGAGACCATCCAGTCTTCCTTTCTGACCGCTGCTAAGACTGACTTTGTGGTCTCCATGGAAAACTTCGTCTTTGTGACAAAGACATTCAGAGCACTGACGTCTAGCACCGGTCTCCAACCTCCTGTCTTCTTTGATACTAGGAAGAGACGGTTGTAAAACCCCGGTGATTGAAGATCCAAGACTTTGACCACCGCTCCCTTCTCTAGCAAAAGAGACACTTCCAGTTTCAGGGCTTGTTTCTTTTCTTCCTCTCTGTACCTGGGAGAGAGATCGATGGGGGACGTCGCTAGAGGGGGTTTGCGTACAAAAGGGATTTTGTACCCCTCTCTGAGCAACCTCACAGATTGTTGATCTGCGCCTCTCTTCTCCCAGGCTTGCCAGAAGTTCTTGAGTCTGGCTCCTACTGCTGTCTGAAGTTGCGGGCAGTCAGACTCTGCCCTTAGAGGACTTGGATCCTTTCCTCTTCCCTCGCTTCCCTTCGGCAGGAGCACCTCCCCTGCTGGAGGCTCTGCCACGAAAGGGCGGGATAAACTGAGACGCTGGAGTGTCTATCCTCGGTCTAGCAGACAATGTAGGCAAAGGGGGAGCTTTGCGAGCCGAGGACGCAACTAGATCGTGGGTGTCCTTCTGTACTAAAGACAAGGCAATTTCCTTAACCAAGACTTCAGGAAACAGGCACTTGGACAAGGGCGCAAAGAGTAGCTCAGATCTTTGGCATGGCGTCACTCCAGCAGACAGGAAAGAACATAGAGACTCTCGTTTCTTCAGGACTCCGGACGTGAATGAAGCGGCAAGTTCGTTGGACCCATCACGGACGGCCTTGTCCATGCAGGACATAATGAGTAAGGAAACATCCTTATCAGCAGAAGAGATTTTCCTACTCAGGGTTCCTAAACACCAGTCTAGGAAGTTAAAGACTTCGAACGCCCTAAATATACCTTTAAGAAGGTGGTCCAGGTCCGATGGTGACCAACAAATCTTCGAGCGTCTCATGGCAAGGCGGCGGGGAGAGTCTACAAGACTTGAGAAGTCGCCCTGGGCAGAGGCAGGAACTCCCAAGCCGAGAACTTCTCCCGTGGCATACCAGACGCTCGATCTAGACGAGAGTTTAGATGGGGGGAAGGCAAATGCTGTCTTCCCTAAACTCTTCTTGGTCTCTAACCAATCGCCCAACAGCCGCAAAGCTCTCTTGGATGAGCGAGAGAGAACGAGTTTAGTAAAGGCAGGCACGGTAGCAGGAACGCCTAATACAAACTCCGACGGCGGCGAACGAGGAGCCACAGAAACAAAGTGGTCAGGGAACAACTCCTTAAACACAGCCATGACTTTTCTAAAGTCCAAGGATGGTTGAGCTGCCTTAGGCTCATCAAGTTCTGAAGGTTGATCCTCTTGTGGTTCAGCAACGTCCTCATCTGACAGTTCCTCATCCGAAAACTGATGAGAAAACGGCAAAGGAGTGGGCAACGTTTGACTCGCCGAGTCCGGTCGCACTGGTGCATGCGTGACGGAGCCGGACGCAGCGTCATGGAACTGCTGAACAGTCTGGGAACTGTCAACAACCATAGGTGCGCGAGGACGCACAGCGTCCACCCGAGACTGTTTAGACCGTCTGGGTTGTGCAGTCAACACCATACCGGGTTGCGGAGGTTGACGCACCGCGTCAAAACAAGTCACCTCTGATGGTTGATGAACGTCCTGAACGTCAACAACCACCTCCGTGCGTTGCCTAACGTCAACGTGCGGCTGGAAACCCACACTGGGTCGCATCGGTGGAGGTACTACCCCAACTGGTTGACGCGAGAAAGCTACCTCAACGTCAACAGGACGCACAACAGACCGCTTGGATGGTTGTTGGCCAGAAGGTTCAGCGGCAACCTTCTCCGCATTGAAGTCCTCCATCAAGGACGCAAGCTTGGACTGCATGTCCTGCAGTAACACCCATTTAGGGTCTACGGAAGCAGGTGCGGCAACAGACGGGGTGAGCGACTGAGGCGGCACAACTTTGCCTCTCTTAGGCGGCGAGCAGTCATCCGATGACGGCAACGAGTCCGAACTGTCCCAGTGGCTACAACCGGGACGTTGGACTTGTCCTGAAGGAACCGACTTACGTTTCAAAGGTCTGGAGACCTTGGTCCAAGGTTTCTTACGAGAAACACCTTCGGACGACGAGGTAAAAATGGGCTCTCTCGTCTTACGTTGGTAGGGGCGATCTTGGGGAGATACGCCTGATACCATAGAGGGAACGTCTGTTCGCTGATCAAGGCCTCTCGAACCCATGAGTCGTACGACATTGCTTCTCCCCTGGGCTTGGGAGCTTGCAAGAGGTCCCGGACTAGGAGGACGACAGGCACGAACAGACGAACCCTCAAGCGCAACACTGTTCACAACACTTTGAGAAACACTAAGCACTTTAACACTTTCCGCCGTGGCACTTTGGCACTTTAGTTCCTTTACGTCCGCCATAAGTTGGTTTCGGTCACTTGCTAGGGCCTCAACTCTCTCCCCCAAGGCATGGATAGCACGCATCATGTCTTGCATCGACGGTTCCTGAGTGCTAGGAGGGGGGTTAGGAACAACCACTACAGGGGAAGGATTAGGTTCAGGGGCATGTGGAGAGGAAAAATCTACCGACCTAGAAGAACTTCTCCTTACCCTATCTCTCTCTAGTCTGCGTGTATATTTCTCAAATTCGATAAAATCGAATTCCGAAAGGCCCACGCATTCCTCACACCGATCTTCCAATTGACACGTTTTACCCCGACAATTGGAACAAACAGTGTGAGGGTCGAGAGAAGCCTTTGGAAGACGCCTATGACAGTCCCTAGCATTACATTTTCTGAACTTGGGAACTTGTGAAAGGTCAGCCATTTTGAATTAGTCAAGGGAAAATTCCAAAAAACGATCTAAGTCATCAACAATTAATCCGATCCAAAAAAGAGTTCAAGGATTTATTTGAGGAAAAACACCTGTACTGCGAAAGCTCAAACCAAATTAAAGTACTTCACCAAATATGATGTGAAAAAACTCCAGGTTCAACAGCGAGTAAAGTACGTCTTGTCGACACGTCGACAGAGAAGAAATTGAGTCTTTGTTTACATCGAGAGTGGTATCTGGCCGACAGTTGGCGCTGGTGGGCACACCCGCAACCTGTATAGCGATCGCTGGCGAGTTTTTACTGTTTTTTGTCTGTCGAGCAACAGAGTTGCAGCTATTATATATTCACCGGCTAAGTTAAATATTTAAAATTTAAAAAATCATACTTTTCTACCTTATTACTAAACTTATATTCAAACCCCCAAAATGAAGCTATCTCCATACCATAGTACTTTGTAAATAATTGCACGGCTTCATATTCCAATACAAGTAGACTAGATTTTGATTCTTCCTTCCTGCTAACATTCATAACTTCACTACAGTACAGGAAGCAGGTACAATCATCCAGTATTACTTTCAAAAGGACACAAGGTCACCAACATTGTTTCAAAAGGCTTAATGCTGTATATTATTCTGCAACTGAATCAGCGGATATTTCAAAGTTCAAACTTGATACAAATGCTTTTCTGTTGACGATGTTTCATTTCCTGGTTTTTATAATGCTCATTTATTCAACATTGTTATCTATTTTCAAATAATCTCATTTTCCATCTCTCTTATGTAGTTTATTCTTTACATTCCTATTTCTTCACTGCATCAGACTGTCAACTATTTGGTCCCTTGGGCTAGTGGCAATTTGCTTTTGCACCTTGGCTTCTAATAGTAACAATTATGCTAATATGACAAATTTGGAAATAATTTGTATTTTTCCTAACTATACAAACCTGGAGCTCTTCACAGCAGAGACGCATTTTGGCAACAGCTGGAATTAGCTGTAAAACTTTTAGCTACTTAGCGAAGGGAGAGCAAGAGTTGGACCAACCACTCTGCTCACACCAGCACTTGTAAATGAAAGTCATTGTGCAATTGCGGCAGAACTTCCTGGGGGAAGGTGATGGCAGGACCAGTATGTGTTAAGAGCTCCAGAATTTTATACATAGGGGAAAATGCAAATTTCTTCCAAATTTGTCATTTATTACTGCACTACATACAAACCCTTACCATATTTACAGTGGAGACTCACCGTTGGGTGGGTGTAAGTCCAAAAAACTAACTGGCTAGTGCCTGACCTAAGGTGTTACTCTGTGCTTCGCATGAGCTGTTTGGAGGCATCACCACCTCGTCGACTCTGAGAGCTAACGGTCTGGGCAATCGTGCGAAGGGGTAAGAACTCTCACATCTATAATCATTGCTGTTTTTTCTTCTTTATTCCAGATCACAATATCAGATTTTATAGCACCTCCTTCTATAATGATTCTTGAAACTTTTAGACCAAAAAGCTTTACCACAGTCCTTTCACTTGACTGGTTTCCCTTCCATGTGAGTTCTTCATAAAATTTTATTGAGTCTTTCTTTTATATAAAATGTTTTGCCACATTCATGACATTGCAATAGATCTCTCATGTGAATTCTTATGTTTAGTGAGATAGTTTTTCAAAGTAGAGAATTCGCTATTTGTATGGCCTCTCTCCCGTGTGAATTCTCAAATGTTTATTGAGAGATGGGTTCCAAGTAAATGCTTTGCTACAGACATTGCATTTGTATGGCTTCTCTCCCGTGTGAATTCTTAAATGTGCAGCGAGTCTTAGTTTTGTAGCAAATGTTTTTCTACAGACATTGCATTTGTATGGCCTTTCTCCTGTGTGAATTCTTAAATGTGCAGTGAGATTATGTTTTGCAGTAAATGTTTTGCCACAGACATCGCAATTGTATGGCTTTTCTCCCGTGTGAATTCTTAAATGTTCAGTGAGATGTTGTTTTGTATTAAATGTTTTGCTACAGACATTACATTTGTATGGCTTCTCTCCTGTGTGAATTCTTAAATGTACAGTGAGATGTGTTTTACTAGTTAATGTTTTGCTACAGACATTACATTTGTATGGGTTCTCTCCTGTGTGAATTGTTGAATGTGCAGCGAAACTGCATCTCGAAGAAAATGTTTTGCTACAGACATCGCACTTGTATGGCTTTTCTCCAGTGTGAACTCTTGAATGTTCAGCGAGATGTGTTTTTGTAGTAAATGTTTTGCAACAGACATCGCACTTGTGTGGCTTCTCTCCAGTGTGAACTTTTGAATGTTCAGCGAGATGTGTTTTTGTAGTAAATGTTTTGCAACAGACATCGCACTTGTATGGCTTCTCTCCTGTGTGGACTCTTGAATGTACAGTGAGATATGATTTTGTATTAAATGTTTTGCTACAGACATCGCACTTGTATGGCTTCTCTCCCGTGTGAATTCTTAAATGCTCAGTGAGATTTGTTTTTCCAGTAAATGTTTTGCTACAGACATCGCACTTGTATGGCTTCTCTCCAGTGTGAACTCTTGAATGTACAGCGAGACTTTGTTTCAGGGTAAATGTTTGGCTACAGACATCGCACTTGTATGGCTTCTCTCCAGTGTGAAATCTTGAATGTACAGTGAGACTGTGTTTCTGGGTAAATTTTTTGCTACAGACATCGCACTTGTATGGCTTTTCTCCAGTGTGAATTCTTAAATGCACTGTAAGATTAAATCTATTAGAAAAAGTTTTCCCACACTCACTACATGTGCATCGCTTTTTAGCTAGAGCATTGGAGTTAACATTACCAAAGATCCTTTTTTTCATTTGCTTCTCATTTATTTGATTCACCTCTTGATTCAAAACATCTTTTTGTAATAATTCTCTTCCACTGATTACACATGAAAGTCTTCCCTTTTCTTTTCCTTTATCCTCTTTCACAGCTGTCCCTAAGTAACTGTCTACACTTTCCTCATCATCGACATTCTCTTTACAACTTAATGAACCGTTTTCACTCACTGATGCATCATACTCGTAGGAATTTTTCAAGTTGCTTTCGCTGGAATCAAATATTTCTGGCTCTACTTTGACTTCCATTTTTGGATCCAAGAAAAGAGCGTCATCATTAAAGACAACAACACTGCCAGACGTATCATTATTTTCTGTATCGACTGCAGGTGAAAATAAATCTTCAATTTCACTTTTCATTGAAAATTCCAAAGGTGGTTCAGAATTCATCATCCTCTCCCAATCAAAAGATGAAACACCCCTTAATATTATTTTCAATAGACTTCAAAGAGGAAATTAAGACTAAACTTCCTATTCTCAGACATCATACGGTACAACAAAAACTTCCAACATGACCCTTTCTTTTCCCGTCTTACGTCTCTTGCATATACCTTCAGTAGCTTACAAGCTTTAGCAGCACGAGGTGGATGATTCCTTCCTTTGAGATGAAAAGTCTGGAAGAAAAGAAAACTACAATCAGTTGGAGAAGAGGAAAACTCAATAAAATTAATGGAGTTTTCTAAAAAAATAAATATATTCATAAAGTTATGTAATTTGCCTTTTTTCTAAACATACAAACCACTGTGTTCTATCTGTTCTTGTTACACATTTCAGGCATCTAAAAATCTCATATCCTCTGTAGATTCTATAATCTACAGCATCTCCTGTGACATTATTGGTTTCATTCTTTAAATAGTTTTCCCCTTGCTCTTCAAAAAGACAAATATGTTTCATCCATTGTCTTATTTCCTTTACTGTACTTCCTCTCCAGTCACCATCAAAATTGTCTTGCTAATACTGCTATGCACCTCTGAGCCTTCCTCCAGAACAATGAACAGCATGAAGTTTTATAGTAATCTTGCATAGACAGGAACATTTACCATAAACTCTTCCATATCTCTCCCTCTGCCTTTGCTTTGGTTCTAGTATTATGGCAAAGTAACATTACTCACTTGGTAAGTTTTTTCTTTCTGGTTGCCTTTGTGTTGTCCAGTGCCTTCTTAAGACCTACAGATACCCTCCATCCCTGTGAAGATAGACCAGGAATTCTGCAATTTTAGGCTGAGAGGGTCTGGAAGAAGAATGACCTTTCATCTGGCACCAGCGTAAAAAAAAAACTGCCCATTTGACTTGATAAACTCGACATGTAGAGCATCACATGGCTTAGGCTAACTAGATGAAAAGCCTTTTTACCTTGAGAACCTCCTGACAGGTTCCAAGCATGAAGATGAAGCATGTGGAGCACCTGATGAAGACAATGAAAGTGAGGTTCTTTGAGTAGATCTGGTCTCTCTAGCAATCTAACAGGAGGGTTCACTAGGACCTCAAAAAGGTCTGGGAACCAGTCCTTCCGAGGCCAGAAGGGAGCGATGAGGGCCAAGGAAAGACGACTGGTTTCCCTTGCCTTGATAAAACACCCAAATCAGAGAGAGGGAGGAGGTGTCCACCTGAAGACTTCCTCATCTTGTAAGTGGGCATCTGTCCTCATGTACTGAGGATACTTGAACGAAGGGAAGACCACTTAGTAACAAAAGTTCATTCCTATGACATGGAATAAGAATTGAAAAACAATACAAGACTGAAAAAGTATTTGAAAAAATAGCCTCCCACTAATAGGGCACCCCTATATCAATACAATACACAAGTACCTGGTTTTTTTCCTAGGACATCCACACACCCCAAAAAAAGAAATAAAATATAAAAGTCCTATTTCAAAATACAGTCCCATTAGGTTTATGATGCAAATTTCTTAGCAATTAACACCAAGAAAGAGCCTTTTCGGTCAAGGTCAAAGTATTCAAACAAAGTTCCAAGCTTGTGACATGAAAAAAGTTCCAAGCTTGTTGCCGTCTGCTGCCCTGGAGGAGGAAACTGCCATCTGCTGTCCCGAAGAGTACCCATGAGTGTGCCTCTGCCCTTTCTTGTAGAGTGCCACTACCTGTACAGAAACTGTTGAGAGCCACTACCACCGGCTAGACTGATGTTTAGCACTGTCATCTGCTGGCCTGGAAAGTGGAACTAAATGCTGCTGAGGAGAGGGGAACTGCCTCAGCTGTAGCTACTGGAGCCATTTCTGGCGTACTGGCTTTGGCCGGGTTATCCAAGAACTGCTCCCCTAGTCCACTGGCTGCAGTCTATGGCGGACTAAAGGGGTTAGTTGCCAGAACAGGCGAAGAAGCAAAAGGTCCACCTCAAGCAGGAGACTCCCAGAAGCCTGGTACAGGTGGGAGTAATGGTGAGAACCCTGGTACATTTCTTTGAGAAATCCTCAGTTTCTACCAGAATTTCCAAGGTCCCTAACCAAACATCAAGCCACAAAGTAGCCTATATGGGGAGAAGAAGAGTTGGACGAGGCACGTCTAAGATCTCAGAATAGCTCCTCTGCTGCAGACAGGAGGTGGGAGAAGCTTGGTGGTAGAGCCGGAACGTTGGGAGGAGGAGAGCTCAGAGCTGTAGGATGATCGTAGCCCTAGCACCCTTCACGCCCTGAGACCAAGGCAAGGTTGCACTGGTCTCTGAGGGCTTCTAGGTGCAAAAGACACCGAGTCTTTGCTCTCTCGGTTGGTAAACCCATTGAGAACCCTGATATGAGTCAGAACCTGACAGAATGCATGTTCTGACTTTCTGCTCTCCTTCTGATGTTGGACTTGAACTTGCAGCGAAGTCTCCTCCTTCCACCCCCGAGAGCTCTTCTCCGGGTGGGTCGCGCACATCGCTCAAGTGACAGGCTGCATCTGTAGGCGTAGACGTTCTTGAAGAGGACTTCGGAAGAGTCTTGGAGTCCTTCGGTTCCTTTTGAGGAAGGAGGTAGGGCTCAAGCATCGAAAGCTGCATTGTCATGTCCCTTCTGACTTTCATCGGTGGTGGAGAACTCTCTGTGCGAGGGGAAACTTCCTCCGAAGGTGGAAGAGAGGAAGCCCCTCCCTGGCATTACCCCCTCGGCAGAGGTGAGGTAGGACAGTGTCCGGTGGAAGATGCACGAGCAGACCATGATAGCCTAACAGGAGTCAGCTTTACCCTAGGGGAAGTAACCACATCTGAGACCTTCTTCCTCTTCAGGGGAGAAGAAGCTGTGGTTCCTTACAGTAGGTCTGCTGTAGCTGTAAAATGCTCCGAAGAGCTAGCAGACAGAGCAGGCTTGAAGGCTTGCACCAATGCTCTGACCATAGCCCTGAACCAGGGCTGCTGACTGACTGACGCACTGTCAGACAGATCCTCGGAAGGCCCTGAAGGGAAAGGGACCGACAGTTCCCTGAGAGGAGTCTCTGCTGTTGATGGATCCACCTTCGGGATCCTGAACCCTTCTGTGAAGACCCTTCCACCTTTCCATGGCGGTCGCGCTGTAATGCGTTTGCAGGGAGAAGAATGATGGGATGTTGAGCTGTCTACTCGATGTTCCTTAAAACCTAGGAGCCTGTAGAACCTGCTCATGGCCATGGCGCAAGTGGGACAGTGAGAGATAGCGCATTGGGGAGCGCTGGTGGGCCAGAGAGCGCACAGGAGAGCAATAGCGTGCAGTAAGACGCTGAGCAGGATGATGCTGGTGCGGTTTCCAGAGAACGCACAGAACGACGCCACACAGAAGGATGCTGGTGTGCAGTTACCGGTAAATTTGCATGAGAGCGTTGGCGCGCAGGTGAAAACTGGCAAGCTGGAGAGCGCCAATGAGCCAGAGGGTGCTGGTGAGCTGAAGAGAGTTTTGGCACAGGAGAGCGCTGTTGCGCAGTGGACCAGTGGCGCTTGGGAGTGGGGTGACGTACAAGAGAGCGCTTTCGTGCCGGAGTGCGTTGGCGATTCTTATACCGAGGCTGCGCATGAGAGCACTGATGTCTCAGGGAGTGCTGTTGCTCAGGGGAGCGCTAACAAGCTTGAGTTGGAGAGCGGAGTTGCACTGCGAGTGCTGGCGAGCTGACAAACACTACTCTTTGGAAGGGCAGGGCTGTGCTGGATATCGTTGGCGATCGGGAGATCACTGGAGCATTGGAGGGGGCTGAGGATGAGAAGGAGAAGGCTAGCGGTCAAGGGAATGTCAATGTGCTGGAAAGCGCTGACTCATTGAAGAGAAAGACATTCTGGAAAGCGTTTTGAGTGCAAGTTGGCGCTGACAAGCTGTTGGAGAGCACAAGTGCATTGCAGGGAGCTGGTAAGCTGGAGAGAGTTGGGGTTCAGCAGAACGCTTAGGTACAACATCCGAGGATGTACAGGAGATGGGAACAGTGACGGCAGGTCAGGAGGTCGGCTGGTATGTCGAACTGGAACAGGGATGTGCGCTTTGGAAGGGCGAACATCCACTAATGGCAATCGCAAACGATACGCAGAAGAATCCAGCACTGAAGTCCGAGGACTATCTGCAGAGTCGTCAGGAGAAGGACCAGGAACAGGCGAAGGTCGAGGGCCAGAACACCACTGAAGCGGCAGCTCCTCTGTGGACGACGGCTGTGAAGACGAGGCTGAAGAGCCTTTTCAATGATGGTGAAGGGCAACCTTTAAGTCAAACCGGAGGGAGAGCTCTGCGACGTGGGATCAGCAAGCTGACCTTGAGCAGCAGTCCTCCGAAGAGGAGTCTCTATGAGAGAACCCGAGGGGAAGAACCACTCACAGTAGACAGACGATAGACTTAGTTTCCCCCTCGAAGGATGGACAGAACAGGGGAAACGAAACCGTCAGCCACAACAGGAGAGTCTAGAGAGTCAAGGGCGTCGACAGCGGCTACGAAAGACACCTCTGACACCACAACATCGACAATAATTAGTGGATCTACCTCCGAAATCAACAACGGCTGCAAACTCGCAATGCGGAGGATAAATTGCAGCAAGAAGTGCTTGAAGGGCGGACTCGGAGCCGCAAGGACGACCACACCTGTAACACAGAACCCATAGACAAGGCTTTACCCGGGGGGAGAGGTGGAGCCACTTCGCTAGGGGAAGCAAC
Source organism: Palaemon carinicauda (assembly GCF_036898095.1). Taxonomy (NCBI): domain Eukaryota; kingdom Metazoa; phylum Arthropoda; class Malacostraca; order Decapoda; family Palaemonidae; genus Palaemon; species Palaemon carinicauda. The sequence continues at coordinate 44,097 of NW_027170075.1, read as the reverse complement.
ACCATCTCTCAAGGACAAGGGTTGGCAGAAAATAAAGTCTACGCTACTGCTCGACGGTCACTCAGAAGAGGCCGAACAAGTAGGAGCTTTGGAGGAAGGTCGGGAAGCAGAAGAAGAGATTTTGTGTTTTTTTCCCTTCACACAAAGGAACCTTCGAAAGTGAAATATCCCGCTTTGACTTCTTCTTCCGCCCTTGCCAAAATCTTTCCCACTAGGAGGCAGACACTCATTACACTTATGACCACAATCACATCGTTGACCTCTGCAGGTGGGAGAAAGGGTGTGGCAGTCAGTGACCATGGCCGACATGAAGGTCCGGCAGGGTTGGCTTTCAAGTCCAGGGCAAGTATGCATGGTCGCACAAGACAACACAAACACACACTATTAAAGACAAAGCACAAACAAATAGCATTAATGGCAGTCCAATATATAACTTGGTGAGGATGAAAAACGGCAGCAACCGTTCACCATCCGAGCCAAAAGCAAAGTAAGTTAAATTCCCGGTGTTTGAGAGGGAGCGGTAGCAAGCTACCCCCCTACGCCCACTAACTAGCAGAATGGGTAGTTGAACCTCACTAAATCTTAATGGCTCGTCATTTCAACTTTACTGAAAGTAATACCCCTATTGAATAGGGTAGGTTCGTATTCCAGTTACGGCACATACAAAGAATAATTCAAAACTATCACTCAATGGCAAGTCAAAAAGGCAATGGAGCAGGAGAGCAGCAATGTCCGTTCTCCACCAAGCCAAAAGCAAAGTAGATGCTCAGCCCCGTGTGTGAGTGAACAGGGTAGCCGGCTACCCACAACCTTCCCGCTAACTGGCGGTTTAGGTAATTATCCCTCAATTAAAGTCTTATGGCTCATCTTCCAGCCTCGCCGAAAGTAATATCCCTATAAACAGCGAAGGTATAGACAGAACAAATATTTCTTGAGTTCCATAAAAAAAAATATTGCTTTTAATCCTTCAGTTTTCTATTTTTCATATTCAAACACTGACTACTAACTTGACACGAAATTAGACCCAAATGATTGCACTTAGTACATTTAACATTAGGGTGAGCTATGAGTCCAAACAAATTGCATTTCCAAAAAAAAAAAACCAGGACAGCCTCTGGACATGATTACTGCTCTGTACCACAAATACAATCAATATACTGTAAACTTAATTAATAACATTAGATGTTCAATTTTGTAAACTCACATTAATACTGAAACCTGTAGAATTTATTCCTAAACAAATTGGGTTATGGATTTTACCCACAAGACCCAGCCCTGGGACTTGGAATATTACTCAGCAAAATATCTTTAAATCTTAACTTAATTCTTGTGAAACCTGAATACAGTAGTGTACTAAGAATGCTGTAAAATCATTTGACGAGGAACACTCTCTCCAGAGAGACCAATGCAGATTGAAATGTTTGAGAAGAGCAATTGTGGAAATGAAAGAGAAACCAAATATCTAGAAATTTTAATGAAGATTTTCCTCTCAAAGACAATCCAATGAAAATTATATAACCTAAACTAATCACTAAGACCATAAAAGAGATCACATCAACAAAATCACATAAATCTTAAAAAAAATAATGATACTTTTCTACCTTATTACTATACTTATATTCAACAACCAAAATGAAGCTATCTCCATACCATAGTATTTCTAAATAATTGCATGGCTTCACATTCCAATACGAGCTCACTTGATTTTAATTTTTCCTTCCAAGTTCACTACAGTACAAGAAGCAGGTAGAAATGATATTTTCATAATAAAATAAATTTTTGAATATACTTACCCGCTGGTTATATAAAGGCTTAAGTCTCGCGCGGCTTATCGCAGATATGCCAGGTGTACATTAGCGCCCTCGCGGTGCTACAGGTAGAACTATACCAAACCACTTCAGATTTTCCAAGCCCCATGGTCTCTAGAGGGGAGGAGGGTGGGTTTTTAACTTATATAACCAGCGGGTAAGTATATTCAAAAATTTATTTCATTATGAAAATATCATTTTTAAATATAAAACTTACCCGCTGTTTATATAATGGCTGATTGACACCCATTGGTGGTGGGTCAGAGACACCTGCCTAATTGGAAATTCACTTAAGAGTTGAGTTACCTAAACAACTTAAGCGGTTCTCACTTGATTAGGAAGCTGACAGCAATGCTCTGCCTCATTTTGTCTGCTATCCTTAGGAGATCCAGCGGTCCACCCAGGGGGCTGATGATCTCTAGGAGCTGTCAATAACCTATAACATGACAGGACCTCAACTAATACCCTTGTTCCGGGCACTCTCTAGGAACAAAATGACCACCTGACTGCATCAAAGATTGCGGAAGATTGCCGACCAATCTTCTGTACAATCATAAAAATATATATAAAAGTTCCAAGAGAAGAACAGGGGTACTAAGAATTAAGGGAAATATAGTGGTGGATATTTCACCTACTACTGCACTCGTTGTTACGAATGATCCCAAAATGTAACCGTACTCATAAAGAGACTGGACACAGTATAAGTAATGCAAGGCGAACACAGGATTACCCCTTCAACAGGCTGTATGCACGATGCTTTCCAGAGAACAGTGTGTTTAAAAGTTACAGAAGCTCCCACAGTTCTAACTTCATGAGTCTTTACTCTTTCGACAGCTTAAGATCCGTCACACAACAGTAAGAAAGGACTTTTGTAATTAAAGTCTATACGAGATGATAGAGTGTTTTAGACATAGACAGCGCAGGTTTCTTGACCGTGCACCAAAGAGCCTTGAATAGACTCTTAACTCCTTTGGTTCTGTCCTGATAAAACTTCATCGTTTTAACCAGGCAAAAAAATATCCACAGTCCTTCACAAACTACATTCGAGAGGATAGTGATCTCGAAAGATTTAGGCCATGGATGAGAAGGACATTTGTAAATGACCAAGAATCCAGGTTGCAAGGCGCCTATGGCTTACCCATTCTGAAGTCCATGTTCTTGCTAAGAGCGTGAACTTCACTGACTCTCAACTATTGCCAGACTTACTCAGAAAAGTCTCCAAAGTTAGAACTTTAAAAGAGAACCTTACCTTACCTTATTTTTTGTTTGGGTTCCCCCAGGTCCTTCAGTGTGAGGCACCAAGAGTAAAGGCTCGAATCTTTCCCTACCACAGAATTCCAGAAACGACCTCTAAATTCCAGGCAGGCGAATCTTGCTGACGCTTCTAAGTCATCTCAAATGATCTGAGAAGATCTATAAGGTCTTTATCTGATAGATCCAATCTTATGCGTCCGAAGGCAGCTGTCCGCATACTCCTGTACCCCTTGATGGTTGAGGAGGAAAAAATAGGTTTTCTTCTAAGGTCTAAGAAGAAATAGGCTACTTGTCTTAGATTTGCTAAATGAAGAGACTGCTTTAGCTCTACATCACTTCATAAAACCTCCTATTTGGGCTGTAAAACCTTGAGGCAAAGGTCCTTTGTACAAGCGATAGCCTCAGCTGCCTCCTCCGAACAACCTTCTAGATCTTAGGGGTTTTCCAAAATACTGGAGGCAGCTAGACCTAAAGCTTGAGGGTTTAAAATAAAGCGTTCGTGATCCTGACACGGAGAACAAGACTAATGACATGCTTCCAGCATGCACCCAGCATGGTCCCAGCATGAGTCCAGTATGGTTCCAGCATGCTGCATATGCTCAACATGTTGTGAGAGAGAGTCAGGATCTAGAACACTTCTCGAAACGCGTCCATATCAGTTGCAAGAACCGATACCGAAGCTAGGCTTATTGAAAAGAAGCATCAACAACGTGAATCTCATGCTGTGAGGTTAAGACCTGATCGTGTGTAACCAGCGAGTTCAACATACTTAAAGTCAAAGCTTGACGCGAGGGAGCGTTAGCTGCAAAGCCAGAGACGCGCGAAGGAGAGACAATAGTCTGTCCATACTGCTGTGAGAAAAAGACTTGATTGTATGGGTCTAGCATGCGACCATAATGTCGCATGTGCTTGCATTGCCGTAAGGTGTCAGCGTGCTGTATGCATTCACCTTGTCGTGTGGATACAACGATCTGTGTGCGTCCCACTTGTTGTAAATCTACAGCGTGCTGCGAGGAGGCGACCTCATAGTGTCCGGTCAGTGGCGCAAAGACGCAACTGTTAGTCTATCATGACGCAGGAAAAAACCTGACTGACCTTATCCAGCATATGTCCAGGCTGACACATGCGTCTAGATTGCTTAAGATTTCAGATTGAACTGTTTGCCGAGAGTTGTCCGTGTGTAGTATGCGTCCGCATGAGTTGTAGTCGCGTGTCCCGCAGACCGCGAAGATGGGACAACTTGTTGAAAGGATCAACTTTGACTGTCAGCGTCCAACATACGACCAGACTGGCATCTGCGTCTGTGACTGCGTGAGGGAGAGACCAGAACTTGCGTCTGTGTCTGCGTGACGTCTGCCGTCAGAGAGAGACCAGACTGCTGCAAGCATCCGCTCTAACGCTTCCCGTAACACGAGCATATCTCTGCGAGGAAGCGTTGCTGAGCATAGGAGAAGTACGCTTTCTGACACTAACGGAAAACAATTCCTTTGTCTATGGTAGTCCTTAGACTCTTTTAGGATAAAATTTTCTCCCCCCCCGAGAATCGTAAACGCTAAACAGAGATGAAATTGACCTCTTTTAGTTCAGACCAAACCTACACTCGCTGGGCAGCGTGTGCGCCAACTCAAGTGTGAGCGAAGGCTGGGAGAGGACATCAACCGCAGTCCCGTGAGCGACCTGGGAGAGACCCTATGACATTTCAAGCGCGCCTTGTGCGCGAACTGAACGTATCCAATGTTGTGAGATACCGTCAACAGTAGTGGCTAGACCTCAGAAGAAAGTACTAGACATTTCCCCAAACTGGGGGAGGAGAAGAAGCGTGAACAGAAGCAAACTGAGCACCTTTTCTCCCAAAGAACTATGTGTCTTACACAATTTTGGTGCTGACACGTCGCCTTCTTTCGAAAAAAAAACTTCCGGCGAACATCAGTTACTACCGGATAAGTTATTAGAAAAACATACAACTCCTGAAAGGTCTTGGACGTATTGATTGGTGACTACCAAGTCTAGGTTTATCGTCCTTCGACAAGCACAAACTCTTTCTTCCGTGAAAGTGCATAAGATTCCAGAGGAAGAGCTAGGATTGTATGCAACTTGTCTGACTTCCGCTTCTCTCGTGGAAGAAAAACACGCTTGATTGCTTCCAGTTTAAGCATTAAAGGTTTAAATGCCAACAGCATCTGGTGTTCCCAGGCGGTCACCAATCCAAGTATTAACCAGACCCAACGTTGCTTAACTTAGCTGATCGGACAGGCTGAGTTTTCAACTTGGTATTGCCGTTGACCGCGACACGCCTGCTGCGAGGGTAAGTTCTGTTCGTGTGCGTACATGACGAGTAACTTCCTAGTCTAGTAGACAGGGAAAACGTAGAACGTCATCCTCGTCAGGGAACTGCGTCCTATTACGCAGAAAAAAGTTACAAGATCCCAGATACCATAGCGATGATGAACTGACCGCTTCAAGACATTCCAACTTCGCTCTTCCCAAGAAACTATGTCTCATGGTTGTAATGACATAGTTCAACAATAGTAGGCGAAGAAAAGAGCTTTACTTCATCATTCCAAAGCGGAACGGGAACGTCTTGGACTGTATCAACAGGATCGCTCGGTGGAACATACGTTTAACGCACAAGGTCCGCGATGTACCTCAGCCTACCGACCTTCCTTCTCCCATGGGTTGGAAAGTAAGGAAGAGGTGTAGGGTTAGGAGTAAGATGAACACGAACAAATACCTCCTCCAGTGCACTGTGCTATGTTTACGAGTCACTAAACAAGAGCGTTTTTAAACATAATACATTAAATCATAAAAGATCTGCCCGTGGTGGGATATATACTCTTACGCTCTATTCTCATAAAAGCCTTAATGCACTTCCTGCTTTTGCAGCTGCAGGCGCTGCATCAACCTCTACAGTAAGGTTCGTTACTTTTCTGAGAATGATTTAATGTTAATTTATTTATTTTCTTATTTACTTACTAAGCCACCTTTCCTGATAGGATCCCTTTGGGTTAAAGCATCTTGCTTTCTCAACTAGGGTTGTAGCCTGGCTAGTAATAAAATTAAAATACATAGAGACACCATCAACTGAACTAGCGAAAACTCTGAAGTCGGAACGAGGAGCAGCAGGTATAAAATAAAAGGGGAACTCTTCAGAAAAATTCTCATGAGTTTCTGAAAGTTATTCCCTTCCTTCTACAATACTCTATCCTAGGAAGAGAAGTCTTGATTCTTAGGAATCCACTCCTTAGGATTCTGAATTCAGACCTCAATGCTTAGAGGTTTTAATTCTAGTTCTCCCAACCAAGAGTTAGCCCAGCAGGCCTTGGTCCGAGAATATAATATCTTTCTAGTTAAGATTTATTTCTTAATATAGCACCTGGAGCAACAATAACTCAACGCTAGACGGTCATAGTTAGGAAGACATCAAAGTCTATTGTCATAGGTAGAGAAGCGTCCACACTGACACTGAAGCGTCTACACTGACGCTGAAACGTCCACACTGACACTGAAGCGTCTACACTGACACTGAAGCGTGCACACTGACGCTTCGCTCCCTTCCGTTGACATTCCGCTTCCGTTGCCGCACCGTTCCGCTGACGCTTCGCTGGCTCTGCTGTCTGTCATGTCGCTTGGTAGCATGCTCTGCTGCCTGGCAAACGTCGGCGCGCCTGAATAGACTGAAACTAGGCGCTATTAGCGGTCGGTTTGCGTTGAGCAGGTAATCGAAGTAATGCATCCACTTGCTCCCACCGTTGAACATTGCAGCTGATAGGCCGCCTGTGCGACGAGTCATCACCGTTAAAGACACGTCGCTTGTGCGACCGTGTCAAAGACTGGAATCGTGACACCCAACCACACTGTTAACGGCAGGCTGATAAGACTGCATAAACGAAGATAGTTGCTGTTCCATGCCTAACAGCAAAGATCAAGGATCAACCTTAGGCGAAATGTATTCAGCATTATCTTCGTCGATCCCTAGCGCTTGTCACTGTCGGGAGACGACACCCATCAGGTGGAGGCGGCGGCACTACGTCCGCGCCGCATGAAATGTAACACACGCAGAACGAATCTAATTTTGTTTTCAGCTTAGCGCTTGAAGCGCGCGTATAATGTTTGAAAACACTAATACCTTGCTTTATCTGTAGCGAAGGTGAGCGTTCTGGGGATTGACAGAAACGCTCTGTTCGGGTCTTAAAAGACTGTAACGCCTGGCTACCCTCTCGATTCCTTTCGTCGTTCGACTTAACTTCTCCCCTGGGTCTGGGAGCTTGACAGAGGTCTAAGGCTAGGATAACGACAGGTCCGAATAGAAGCATTCTTCACTGAATAGAATTCACTGCACAATTTAGCACTAAAAAATTTGCATTTTACTCTTTGGTAAAAAGATAGTTTCACAATTATTTGAAAACCAAAGTATACGCTCTCTCAAACGAAATAAACTCCGTAGAGAGAGACTTACAATTCTGTCAATGGTTTGAATGGCAATGCAAAAGTCACTGAATCCCATATAAATGCAACAAAATATGACAAATTCGAAGATAATTTGTATTTTTCCTAACCATACAAACCTTAGCTATTTACAAAGGGTTATTACTTTTAGCGTAGCTGAAATGGCGAGCCATTAGAATTTAACGAGGGTGTATTACCCCCGCGCTAGTTAGCGGGGGGGTAGGGGAGTGGTAGCTAGCTACCCCTCCTCCCCCTCACACACCGGTGAATACTCACTTTCACTTAGAGGTAGGACTTGTCTTGGGGGACAGGGCTGGCGGGCAAATATGTGTAAATAGCTAAGGTTTGTATGGTTAGGAAAAATACAAATTATCTTCGAATTTGTCATTTGTTCCGTAACCGAAATACAAACCACGCTATTTACAAAGGGTGACTTATCCCTTAGGAAGGGTGGAAAGTCCCCAGCCATACTGGCTTTGGCTTTACCCGGGGACTCAGAATCCAAGTGAGTCGCACTCGAGAAAAGGAGTCCCTGCACCTCACAAGTTCCTTGCTCCGCAAGGAACCATGTGGCCTACGTAAGCTTGTGTGTGAAGGAAGAAGTGTGACCCGTCTTAGGCAGTTGACCTGGAGTTCCAGAAGGAACTCTGGGTTAGGACGTTCCCAATACCACCTCGTCAGGGTATGGGGGACGCGACAGTATTGACTCAATACTCGGACCACAAGGAAGCATGGTTTACCTGCAGAGGTTCGAGGTCAGCTATGCAGAGACCAGGATGCTGCTTCCCCGTAGAGGGGATGATGAAGAAAGAAGTAAGGGGCCAGACATACTTCTTTCGTTCATGCAGACTAAAACCTAATAACAATGCCCTCAACCTTCTGCTACCTGTCCAAAAAGGAGCCTGAGGTTAGACCAGCTGTTGTGTAGCCACCACAGAGCGATAGAAAACGTATCGAGACTCCTGTGGGTCACGCCCTGCAGGAAGCGGGCTGCGAAGGTCATCAGACGCTTCCAGACTCCAGCTTGTAGCACCTGCGTCACAGAGTAGTATTACTCGAAGGCGAGGGACGTTGCGATGTATCCAACATCGTGCTGAAGGGCGACGTGACGGGGGAGGGTCTGAAGACAGGTCGAGATGAATGTCCTTGAGTCCGGGCTGAGGAGGTATACTGGTGACTCTCCCCCCATGTCCTCCTTGTGTTCCCAAATCGGCTGCAACTGAGGGCAAACTGCAGCTGTTCCCAGCGCTAACCTCTCAATTCCTTACTGGCAAGAAAGAGAAGGTCTTGGGACATCACACACAGAATGGAGACTCGAAATCTTGAATGAATTGGACCGAAGGGTCGGGACCCTCAGATTCTGAGTCTAGCCAACAACTCAGGAGCGAGCCTGAATGTTGCCTTCCCCTCTTCCTTAGAAAGGGGGGAGTAGTAAGAGACCAAGAAGATTGCTTACACACTGGCCGTGGCCAGAGTGAGCAGAAGACCCAAGGCGGAATACAATCCGAGGCCTGTCGTAAAAGGGTCTTGAGAAGATCTCTTAAAGGACTAAAAGTCCGAGCCATGCTCCAAGTTGGAGGTCTTCCTCCGACTAGGGCAGGGACGATCGTAGCTTCGCATGAGCGAGGATAGATCCAGCGGGCAGGAAAAAGTTATTCCTTTAAGCCTGAAGGTCAGGGAAAGGCTGAGCGACAGGCTTCATTGCCGAGAGCGGAAAGGAGTTTCCTCCCGCCGAAAGGCAATAAGACCGTTATTGCTGGAGAAGAGGCCTCACGGGAAGAGGTATATCTCCCACGGCACCCACCACCTTAGACTCTTCACTTTGCCTGGGAGACCCCTGTGGATGACTATCGCAGATGACGCGACCTCCGTACCGCGACCTGTAGCGGGTTGTCTCTTCTAGAGGAGGAAGCGTAGTGTCTCCAGGCATGAAGCCGAAGCGACGCCCCGGTTCGGGAGAGATGTCGCAGTGTGGTTGCTTGAGTAGTCTGCGCCGTGGGAGAAGCTCTCCCGGGAGTTCCGTCAGGGGAAGCAGAGGGTCCAGAAACCGTTCTGCGCATAGTCCCAGTGGAGCTCTCCCATTGAAAGGTTGACAGACAACCTGGTTTTGTTGAGACCCATTGTCCGCAGACAAAAAGGAGGGAAGACGCAGGCGTCGAAGTTGTCCCACCATCACCGGAATGCATCTTGCCAGAGTCTCGGGGTCTGAGACTGGGGGGAAGACTAGTGGAAGCTTGAGGTTCCAAGGTGTCGCGATCAGGTCCCCCAGACCAGCACTTGCTGGTTACCCAAGGTCAAAGACCCCTAGGTACACTCTCTCTATGAGGCTCTGCTCGGATAGTCTGAGAGAAACATTCCCCTGCCTGGAATGAGAGAGCCGATGATGGAATTGAGAGAATCTCAATCATCCCGGTATCTCTACTGCAAGATGTGAAGGTGTGAAAATGCGTCCCCTGCTGGTTAGAATGAAGTCGACGCGCAACGGGGCGACTTGGCAGGAGCTGTAGGACCTGAAGAGGGGCCAGACTAAGGCCCTTAAGCCTGCCTGAATGATGGAGAGGTATCCTTCAGGTCTTGACCATAGGCCTGGACCGGAACATGCCCCCCCCCCCCTTTCCTTTGACGAGTCCGAGAACCGCATCAAGAATGTGGGGAAAGGACGAGAATATCCACTACCATCAAGAGGCTCCATAGGTCAACACCCATTGCAGGTTTAATAGTTCCGCTGGTCCCATAGGGCCAGGGAGTCCGGTTAAACATTGCCTGAAGCCACCGGAACTTGGATCGCCCCACATGGAACTTATCCTGAGGCGACCGTTCGGACTATAGACGGGTCAATGAGGAAAGAAGAACTAGGAAACGTTCCAAGGTAGGGCTGAAAGCTCTGCTTGACTGAGAACAGGTACTGCGACTCTCCTCAGTCTTGCCACAGTCAACCGAAAGGAAGGCTCGGAGGATGCGGTAACAGAATCTGGCGTCCCCAGGTGGTCACCCATCCAAGTACCGACGTTGCTTAACCTCGCTGGACGGACGAGAAGCGGGGTTTCCAATGTGGTAAGGCGGTTGACTCAATATCATGGCCAGATACTCCAGATGTTGAGGCAGAGGAAGAGGAGGCTCCAAGCAAAATACCATGAGCCCACACTCATGGTCAGCATCCGGAAGCTTGTCCCGGCGCTGAAGAAGGTCGAAACCCGAGCCTACCGGAGTTGACCAGCCCTCCAAACAGCAGAGGAGGCGGAAGCCTGCACCTGAGCGGCCAAGAGGAAGGCAGGGAGAGTTCTCTGGGGAAACAAACCTGCTATGCCACGGCGGGATAGCCACACTGCATCATAAGCAGGAATACTTGCAGTCTAGGCTGAATTCGACGAGCACCCTGAAAGATGGATGGAATGGAAACTGAAAGTACCCGTCCTTCCGATCCAGGGTTAAAGGAGTCCTGTCGCCTCGTTACCAGTCTGATCGATTCTGCTGGTCTACGCTGGCCGAAGTTTGTTCGACAAACTTGATCAGGGCTGAGAGGTCGACTATGGACATCCCCTCTCAGATCCTTCCTTAAAAGAAAGGATCGACTGAGGGGGCCGGGGGTGAAGCCGTCGATGATCCTAAGGAAGACCTTCGCCTAAGGTATGGATCATTCTGCCCAACCGGGCAACTCTGCTGACGCTATGGCATAGAGGTTCAGAGACACTGAATTCGCTGACAGAGACGGCAGGCGCGATATCCTTGGCTACTCACAGAGATTGTGCGGGAATGGGCATCGGGAAGCTGTCATTCGGATGAGTAACCTTAAGCATCCTCCCAGCGAAAAAACCTGCAATCCTAGAGTTCGTGAACTCCTTTTAGGACTATGCCCCCCCGGGGGAGTCTCCCGTGCCATCTGTTCCTGACAGGAGGAAACTGCAATTGGACACCTTGTCCCAGTTGTCGTAGCCGATAACTTAGGCCGACGTGGTTGAAAGAAAAGGGCGCTGGAGCCCTGCAGAGTCTGGAAGAAAGCGCCTTGGAGGAGTGAAACCGGAAGTCGATTTATTCCGCACAGCAGCTGTCTAAGTCTCTATCCTTGGGCACAGACAAAACTCTTCTCAAGGATGGAAGGGTGTCTGAGGTCGTCGACCTCCACAGATGAGACACCCGAAGGAAGCCTTCAGTCAGCGCGTCCAGATGGTACAACATCGAGCTTGTCCGCAAGTAGATACTTAACGACGAAAGGCCAAGGTGTCTGAGCTCGAGAGGAGGAAAGTACCCTTGATCTTCCTGTAGCTTCCTTGAACCAAACCTCGGGCCGTAACCGAGGAGGGAAAGAACCTGGTAAGCTCCCAGAGGAAGAGGTAAGCAGTCACCCCTTGTCCGATGGAGAAATCTTGAACGGAAAGCCCCCCCGCCAAAAATCCTTCCAGGGCGGGAGAAGGAGAGAGTACTCGTGCAGGAGAGGGGACCCTCGAGACCGACCTCTTGGGAACCAACTTCGCCCTGGGGGAAGTCAGCACGAAGTCCACTCCTCTCTTTCTCTTCAGCGTTGGAGAGACAGCCGCTGGTTTGTTACCCTGGCCGGCGAGTGCTGGTTTCATAACCCTCATTAACGCCCGTGCCAGCGGACCAAACCATGTCTGCTGCTCCAAGGACACAGAGTCCGAAATCCTCGCTAAGGTGAAAGGGATCGGGCGATCCTTTGGAGTGGACCCGACGGTACCTGCCTGAAAAGAAGGTGGGGAAGAATGCTGTACTGACCTGTCTTCGTCCTGCACTACCAACCTGTGCTTGGATGGAGGTGATCCCGAGTGCCGTCTAGGAGCACGCGTCCCTGCTGCTACCACCGGCTGTGGAATTCGCCGCGAACTATGGTCGCGCGAGGGCGAACGGTCGCGCAAAGGCGAATGGTCGCGCGGGCGCGCAGGCGAGCGGTCGCGCGGGCGCGCAGGCGAGCGGTCGCGCAGGCGAGTGGGCGTGAGGGTGGGCAGGTAAATGAACACGTGTCCGAGGCGACGAACGCAAGCGATGGCGTGACAGCGAGGGATCGTGCTGCCGCGTAGGTGAAGAAGATCGCTGGCGATAATGACCGCGTGATGGTAAGCGATGGCGAGCAGCATGTGTAAGTGAATGATCGCGTGATAGGGTGCGATGGTGATCAGTATCCGCAAGAGGGCGAGCGTTCAGGGTTGTGCGATGAGGAGCAGCATGCGTAAGCGGGCAATCGTGCAGGGTTGTGCGATGGCGAGCAGCATGCGCAGGTGAATGATCGCGTGAAAAGGTGCGATGGTGATCAGCATCCGCAGGAGGGCGATCGTTCAGGGTTGTGCGATGAGGAGCAGCATGCGTAAGCGGGCGATCGTGCAGGGTTGTGCGATGGCGAGCAGCATGCGCAGGTGAATGATCGCGTGAAAGGGTGCGATGGTGATCAGCATCCGCAGGAGGGCGATCGTTCAGGGTTGTGCGATGAGGAGCAGCATGCGTAAGCGGGCGATCGTGCAGGGTTGTGCGATGGCGAGCAGCATGCGCAGGTGAAATGATCGCGTGAAAGGGTGCGATGGTGATCAGCATCCGCAGGAGGGCGATCGTTCAGGGTTGTGCGATGAGGAGCAGCATGCGTAAGCGGGCGATCGTGCAGGGTTGTGCGATGAGGAGTAGCATGCGTAAGCGGGCGATCATGCAGGGTCGTGCGATCAGCATCCGCAGTTGAGGGTTGCGCGATGGCGATCAGCATCCGCAGTTGAGGGTCGCGCGATGGCGATCAGCATCCGCAGTTGAGGGTCGCGCGATGGCGATCAGCATCCGCAGTTGAGGGTCGTGCGATGGCGATCAGCATGCGCAGGTGAGCTAGTAGCTGGCGAACCATGTTCCTTCAGAAGTGTTGGAGAACGTTGGCGTGCCAGCTGTAACATACGTGGGCGATCCGGAGATCGCTGGCGAGCTGATGATCGCTGACGGGCTGATGATCGCTGACGGGCTGATGATCGCTGGCGAGCTGATGATCGCTGACGAGCTGATGATCGCTGACGAGCTGATGATCGCTGACGAGCAGAAGGCTACGCGTGGAAGCCTGCGCAAAGAAGAAGAGTCCTTGACCCCGACCTGAACCGAAGTTCTAGATCGCGAGGGCGAACGTGGACGCACAGGGCACGTAACAGGAACCGCAGGGAAGATCATCTTGAAAGCGCTGACGAACAGGAGAGCGCTGATGAGCAGAAGGGCGCGCAGGGAAACCCTGACACGCAAGGGAAGTACCCCCGTGGGGGCAACCCTTTGCCCCGAAGGAATCGTTGTCCGCCAAGAGACTGATGTCCATCGGAAGACCGCTGTCCGTCGGGCAGACCGTTGTCCGTCGGGAAGACCGTTGCCCGTCGGAAGACGAGATCAGACTGCTGTCCATCTGCACCAAGGCGGAAGATCGAAAAAAAGGAGTTGTAGGCTGCAAACGGAGATCCAAAAGGGCGCCTCAAGCACCCTTATAGGGAGATGAGAGGCCCTTACGACGAGGCGGACGGAGGGCCTTACGGCGAGGGAGGCCAACAGCAACAGCAACAGAAGAAACCTTCGAAGAGGAGTCTCTATGAGTGTACTCTCTCGCGAACGAAAGAGAAACACTTCGTGGAAGAGACTGGTCAGCCAGTGACCTAAAAGGAGCAATCCTCCGAAGAGGAGCTCCTGCAGTTGCCCAGCCCCTTGAGCGAAACTGCAGGAGCGACCGCTCAGCACCAAGAGCATAGTCGCACGAAAAAAAGGCAAGAGAAGAACCCCCCAAAAGGGGAAAAACTCAAGCCTGGACAGGAAAAACTTCCCTCGGAAGGAAAGTTATCCGCCCAAGGAGGCAAGCCTCCTGACTATTCTAAAATGAACTGGAGAGCTGTCCGTCGACACGGGAGTACTACCAGTACAAGGAGACACGCCCCTGACGAAAAACAAGGGGGGAGGCAGCAACAGCCGAATCCCCAGGACTCAACCAGACAGCTCACACCGTTGCTATATTACAGAAACGAACTAGATCGGTAACTGTAAAAAAAAATAAAACAAATAATATTAGTACACATTCATTCCCCCGGGAAGGCTCCGAAGAGGAATCCCGAGGGAAAGGAACAAGAATTACACAACAGGCACGTGCCCTCACAACCACTTACACTCGCGGAAGGAGAGCTGTAACCAAAACAGAATTATAACAATTATAATTATGTAACTATGTAATTTAAAAATGAATGAACACTAAAGAAAGAACGAAAACCCCGAAAGGAATCGTTCTACAAGCTGAAAAAACAAAAAACAACTACAATTAGATTCATAACTAATTGATACAAACGTATGGCGTAGCAACCCCCCACACGGAAAGGAAGCTAGGCTACAAGGGCGTAGTAACACGTAGTAAAAGGGTGAACGACCTCAAGAGAGAGAGAGAGAGAAAGACATAAGTCAAACTCGATCGCCACCCATAAAATACGCCGTGGTGGCCTAACTGCCGAGGCCTCCACGTAGATATCGTACACTACACACACACATCTGAAAAGGAAACTTACTTATTTCTATACTCAAATATATATACAAACATGAAAACATGTTTACATATATATTGAGTAAAAGAAAAGTAAGCGATTAAGTAAAAACAAAACAGACAATGGCTGCCAAGCGAGGACCAAGACAGAGACGTCTGTCACAGTCCGAGCCAAAAGTTAAAGTGAGTATTCACCGGTGTGTGAGGGGGAGGAGGGGTAGCTAGCTACCACTCCCCTACCCCCCCCGCTAACTAGCGCGGGGGTAATACACCCTCGTTAAATTCTAATGGCTCGCCATTTCAGCTACGCTAAAAGTAATAACCCTTTGTAAATAGCGTGGTTTGTATTTCGGTTACAGAACAAATTAAATATTAAATATTACCTAATAGATATAATATTTATAAATTAAAATAAACCCTTAAATTAAGGGGTTCCAATAAAAGACGAATCATCACTCGTACCATTGGAACATCTACAAATAATATACGAACAATTTTAGTATTCCAAAAACCACCAAGGCAACAACGATACATAGAATCGTGCGCTACATCGATTGTAAAGAATACTGCATCGTATAAAATAAACTGAACTGTAACTTCCTTTAACCTCTGACTAAGGAAAAATACTGAAAGGACCAATTGCAAAATAAAATGTTCCTTTTATATAGTACAACTTAAAAACTTGAGAAGTAAGAAGAATGTACTATTAAAAAAATCACTACAAAATATTGTAATATTGTAATGATACTGACAACTGTGCAACAAAAATAAACTAAACGCTAGTTAATCTTTGCAAACAGATCGAAAATTATCTAAAGAAAACTATTAAAAGGATAAAATTTTCTCAAAATAATAATACTTTAATTTAATTTATAACTTAATACTTCAAAAGAAAGTATTCACTTATCATTCTTTGTAAAAAAGCAAGACAGACTTTTAGCCTACGGAAGAGGCTGTGACGTCATCAATGGACGAAATGTTTACATCCCGCCCTTATGCTTTCGTGAGGTTTAAAATAGGTTGAAAAACCCTCTAATCCTACCTTTTAAGTTATAAATACGTGATCACAGATCAAATAAAACAAATAAGCGAAAGCCCAAACTCAAAAACGTTAATACATCACCAAATAACGTCCAAACAGAGTAAAAAAGTGAGAGAGAATTTCCAATAGTACAGCCAGCTATGGCGGCAGAGAAAATCTTAAGTGGTTTGGTATAGTTCTACCTGTAGTACGAGGGCGCTAGTGTACACCTGGCATAACTGCGATAAGCCGCGCGAAATTTTGAATTTTCTGCAGGTAGTCCAGGGACTTTAGTCATTATATAACCAGCGGGTAAGTTTCATATTTAAAATCATCCAGTATTACTTTCAAAAAGAGAAAATGTCACCAGTATTGTTTCAAAAGGCTTAATGCTGTATATTATTCTCTAAGCTTTATTTAGGCTGCGACCAAGCCAATCAACTACTGGCCCTGAAACTGAATCAGCGGATATTTCAAAGTTCAAACTTAGTACACGTTTTTTCTGTTGACGATGTTTCATTTCCTGGTTTTTATAATGCTTATCAATTCAACATTGTTATCTATCTTTAAATAATCTCACTTTTCTCTTATATAGTTTATTCTTTACATTCCTATTTCTTCACTGCACCAGACTGTCAACTATTTGGTCCCTTGGGCTAGTGGCAATTTGCTTTTGCACCTTGGCTTCTAATAGTAATAATTATGCTAAAATGACAAATTTGGAAATAATTTGTATTTTTCCTAACTATACAAACCTGGAGCTCTTTACACTGGAGAAGCATTTTGGCAACAGCTGGAACTAGCTGTAAAACTTTTAGCTACTTAGCGAAGGGAGAGCAAGAGTTGGACCAACCACTCTGCTCACACCAGCTGTTGTAACTGAACGTCAATATGCAATTGCGGCAACTTCCTGGGGGAAGGTGATGGCGGGACCAGTATATGAAAAGAGCTCCAGAATTGTAAACATAGGAAAATATAAAAATTATTTCCAAATTTGTCATTTGTTACGGCAGTATAGACAAATCCCTACGATCTTTACAGTGGAGACTCACCGTTAGGTGGGTGCAATTCCAAAAAACTAACTGGCTAGTGCCTGACCTGAGGTGTTACTCTGTGCTTCGCATGAGCTGTTTGGAGGCATCATGTCACCTCGTTGACTCTGAGAGCTAACGGCATGGGCAATCGTGCGAAGGTATAAGAACTCTGACATCTATATTCTTTGTTGTTTTTGCTTCTTTATTCCAGATCACAATATCAGATTTTATAGCACCTCCTTCTATGATGATTCTTGAGGAAACCTTAACCCTGGAACGGTACGGTGGGTCGTCCACGACCCCGAGTGTCAAAAAAAAAGAGGTTTTTCTCACGTGACTCACCCCCGTGACTGAATTTGTGGGTGATCGACCTGCAGTAGGTGTCTCGCCTACACGCTCTAGTAGTGTCCAGATGTGCATTGCTGTAGCTGTACTCCTTCCCCGATTTCTGAGACGCGTCGGGGTCGAGCGCGACCGAGTTTACCCTTCTAAGGTAATTTGCATAATTATCAAAGTTATTACGTATTATGAAATTGTCGTAGAATGGTGCAACTTGTATAGGTTATCAGTTGTGGAAAGTCTTGGTGGATTGTTTGGCTACCATGTGCATGATTTTTTTTTTAGTTAAAATGTCGTTCATCACCACGAGGACCATTTTACCGCGAGTGCCCCTTTTTAATTTTTTTTAATATTTTTGCCAAGTAATTTTTCCGTAAGATATTGCCAAATAGTGTTGTAAAACTTTTGCTTTTTTAGTGTTGGAAAGTGTGTCTAGATGATCTGGCTACCCATGCATGACTTTGTTTTTGTCAGATACGACGTAGTTATTGGTATATTGGGTATTTAACTGCGGTTGCCAATTTCTGTTTTTTTTTCAATATTTGTAAAAATTTACTTCGTAGTAAGGAATTGCCGTATATTATTGATTTTTTTTCATGTTTATGTGTTAGGAAGTGTGCCTTGATGGTTGGGCTAACACATGCATGTCTTTTTTTTTATCTGAGATGCCGTATATTAGAATGTTGGGTATTTTACCGCGAGTGCCCCTTTTTCATTTTTTTTTCATTTTTTTGCCAAGTCATTTTTCCGTAAGATATTGCCAAATAGTGTCGTAAAACTTTTGCTTTTTTAGTGTTGGAAAGTGTGTCTAGATGATCTGGCTACCCATGCGTGACTTTGTTTTTGTCAGATACGACGTAGTTATTGGTATATTGGGTATTTAACTGCGGTTGTCAATTTCTGTTTTTTTTCAATATTTGTAAAAATTTACTATGCAGTAAGGAATTGCCGTATATTATTGATTTTTTTTTCATGTTTATGTGTTAGGAAGTGTGCCTTGATGGTTGGGCTAACACGTGCATGTCTTTTTTTTTATCTGAGATGCCGTATATTAGAATGTTGGGCATTTTTCCGCGAGTGCCCCTTTTTATTTGTTTTGCATTTTTTTGCTTAGTCATGTTACCGTAAGGAATTGGCAAGTAGTGTCGCAAAACTTATATTTTTATAGTGTTGGAAAGTGTTTCTAGATGATCTGGCTACCCATGTCTATCTTTATTTTTAGCCAGATATAGCGTATATATAGGTATGTGTTCGATTTTCCTGTGAATGCCATTTTTTCGTTTTTTCCAATTTCTTTCAAAATTACTACGTACTAAGGAACTATCACAGAGTAATGATTCATTTAGATGTTTATTTGTCGGAAAATGTGCCTTGATGGTTTGCCTAGCACGTGGCTGAAATTTTTTTTTTCTGAAATGCGTATAATAAAATGTTGGCCATTTTTCCGCGAGTGCCCCTTTTTATTTTTTTTTTCATTTTTTTACTTAGTCATGTTACCGTAAGGAATTGGCAAGAAGTGTCGCAAAACTTATATTTTTATAGTGTTGGAAAGTGTTTCTAGATGATCTGGCTACCCATGTCTATCTTTTTTTTTTAGCCAGATATGGCGTATATATAGGTATGTGTTCGATTTTCCTGTGATTGTCATTTTTTCGTTTTTTCCAATTTCTTTCAAAATTACTACGTACTAAGGAACTATCACAGAGTAATGATTCATTTATATGTTTATTTGTCGGAAAATGTGCCTTGATGGTTTGCCTAGCACGTGGCTGAAATTTTTTTTTCTGAAATGCCGTATATTAGAATGGCCATTTTTCCGCGAGTGCTCCTTTTTATTTGTTTTGCATTTTTTTGCTTAGTCATGTTACCGTAAGGAATTGGCAAGTAGTGTCGCAAAACTTATAATTTTTTAGTGATGGAAAGTGTTTCTAGATGATCTGACTACCCATGCCTATCTTTTTTTTTAGCCAGATATGGCGTATATATAGGTATGTGTTCGATTTTCCTGTGATTGCCATTTTTTCGTTTTTTCCCATTTCTTTCAAAATTACTACGTACTAAGGAACTATCACAGAGTAATGATTCATTTAGATGTTTATTTGTCGGAAAATGTGCCTTGATGGTTTGCCTAGTACGTGGCTGAAATTTTTTTTTTCTGAAATGCCGTATATTAGAATGTTGGGCATTTTTCCGCGAGTGCCCCTTTTTATTTGTTTTGCATTTTTTTGCTTAGTCATGTTACCGTAAGGAATTGGCAAGTAGTGTCGCAAAACTTGTATTTTTATAGTGTTGGAAAGTGTTTCTAGATGATCTGGCTACCCATGCCTATCTTTATTTTTAGCCAGATATGGCGTATATATAGGTATGTGTTCGATTTTCCTGCGATTGCCACTTTTTCGTTTTTTCCCATTTCTTTCAAAATTACTACGTACTAAGGAACTATCACAGAGTAATGATTCCTCTAGATGTTTATTTGTCGGAAAATTTTGTTTACTTCTTTTTTGATTGAATATCATCAAATTTTTTTAGCTAAAATATTATATTGTTTTACATTTTTTTTCTTTTTTCGATTTTATTTCCCTTCAAAAAAATTTTTTGGGGTCAGAATTTTAATTTTATAGTCGTAAAATAATCGACAATTATCCAGCAATCCACCATACAATTTTTATGCATATCCAAGAATAATTAGATTAGTAAATAACACCTTGAAATTGACATACCCTTCCTACATTTCAGGTGGCGGATTAGAGAGTCTGAGTCAGTGTGGTTGGCGGCCATTTTGTGGACATATCCGAAGCGTAAGTTGCCCTATCTATATATATTCTTGTTCCCTATAGAATTTGTGATATTTTGGTATATTTTTACCTGCATAAATATCATATCATATATTAAATATATGTATTTTTTTACGAAATTTCTAAGTACTCAAAAAATGACCGTTAGATATGGCCCCTGATATAAATGTAATTTACAAAATAATGAAGATTTTTTTACATATTTCTATATTAGGATAACATACGTTTATTCCCTAAAAAAATTAGCCACTTCCTATTTCATTTGGGTACTCAAAAAAATTCAAGAAATTTGGACACATATTTTTGACCAAAAAAGGTTACCCTTTTTTTCTCATTTCAGATCTTCACCTCCATGGGTCTGACTTCATCCAAAATACATCAAGATGTGTCCTAAACATTCAAGAATCAATTCCTAAAAGGATTTGTGTATATATGTATAAATTTTTTTTTATGAATTTTTATGTAAGGTCTTTTTTTTTCTACTTATTTTTTTTAAATATTTATAATAAAGGGATTTTGACGAAGGAAAAATCTATTTCTGGGGAGAGACCTGTGGCGCCCGGCGAAAAGTCCTTCTTGTATACCTTTTCTGATAAAAACCTTCCAATTATACCAGAGAAAGATAAAAGCATGGAATGCTGAGGTTACAACCCTCGCGCGAGCACCTTTTGGGTGTCGTGTATAAAGCAAAGGCGCGTGAAATCCACTATTCACAGGTTGTCTTCCATTTAGTTAATTCCTTCGCCAAAGGGATGGGCCGATACAGAGGCCCTAGACACATCCCCATCGCCGCACCACCCACGCCACGACGCGAGCGCACACTAATATAGACATGAATATGATATACACAGTATATTTAGGAGGGCAAACCCCCTCCTCCATCACTAATCACTGCAAATCTTACAGGCCGATGATGTCTCTCTTCGGTCAGCAAGGGCTACTCTTCGGCCGTGGGTGTCCCAAAGCCCGACACCCACGGCCGAAGAGTAGCCCTTGCTGACCGAAGAGAGACATCATCGGCCTGTAAGATTTGCAGTGATTAGTGATGGAGGAGGGGGTTTGCCCTCCTAAATATACTGTGTATATCATATTCATGTCTATATTAGTGTCTGCCAACGAGAAATAAGGAACAAAGGGAAAACCCACTTACATCATCATTCAGCAGAACTGACGACAACTCGTAACAGAACGAGCACAAATCCGGGAACCACACTGGGTATTGGGCCTGTCCCGGTTCCTGGATAAAGGGAATGGAGCAGTGAGCATGAGACCGGCAGAGGTCATGCCCAACGGGGTCGCTGAACGAGGCAGAGCATCCTTCAGCAGTACAACGGGCCTTCTGTAAAAGAAAGGAGACATGAGTCTGGTGATGCTTGAAACTCTGATAAGGGATAAAAACCTATTATTTTAGAGTTCTGGCACTCACTGAATTACCTAAGCACCCATATTGCATTGACCAAACAACTAACTATTAACTTTAAGTTGATACTGCCCCATACCATTGTTGGCACTTTAAAATTCAATTGTCTGTATATTTGTAATGCACCCAATGTCTGTTAATGACATAAGGATAATAAGCTTAAAGTAATCCGCCGACCTCCAAGGGTCGGGGAAGCAGTGACATGCCCTTAAAATAAATACAAACACCAGCCTTAGCTAAAGGCAAGGCAAATATAAGTGTGAAGTGTATGGGCGACCTCCGGTGAAGCCGGAGCTCCGGTGAGGCCGGATCGTAATGAAATGTCCTGAATAAAGGAGCCTTAGCTAATTAGCTAAGGCAACTTTAAGTGTTAAGTGTTTGGGCGACCTCCGGTGACGCCGGAGGATAATGAGATGCCCTGAATAATTCAATTGTGGCTAATAATTCAATTGTGAAAGATAAAAAGCTAAGTCGTAGCTAAAGACTAAAGCTTAGATTATAGTAAAGCGTATTTACGATCTCCGGTGAGGCCGGAGGGAGAAGAAAGGTCCTGAATAATTATTGTGAATAACAACACAGTTGTAATAACAAAGGCTATTGTGGATATGGCCGTGGCCTGAGACCGAAGTAAGGGCCACCGGAGGGTCGTATCTAAACAATATGAAGCCCGTCCCATGTAGTAAACAATATAAATATAACAATAGAACGAAAGTTATTGAGAATCCCTCGTGGCGGAGTATAACTCAAGGCGGAGTGGAAAACGTTCATAACTACTCCCGAGCCGTAACGGGGAGAGGACGAAACACGGACCAAAATAACGCTAACAATTGAAAAGTCACGAAAAATAAATAACTCGTAAGTTATCATCCACCCAGAGGGGGAGAGGTGAGGGAGGGAGAACCCGCTGAACGCACAAAACGGAAAACGGGAAATCCGCTCCCCCACCGGAGCTAAGAAAGAAAACGAGAGAAAGGGGTAACTCGTGACTGCGAACAGAAAACGGGGACCCCAATCTCTCGCTCTCTTGGACACAAAAACAGGACTAAAAAATCACAAAACACTATTACAAACGTATAAAATAAAAATGTACATCCATATAACACTACGATCGAAGAATAGCATCCGTTAAAACTTAAAATAAATAGCACAGTCGAGACGAACGCCTCGGGCGGTTACTAAACAAAAACAAAGCTAAATCGCTATCTCGTTCGTAGGCTGGACTTACTAGCAAAAAGTACCATGAGCATAAAAACACAAAAAAATAAAAATAAAAATAATAACGGTTCTAAAGGCATAAGGCCAGGGACTTAACCAAGAACCTAAGTGACAGAGTACTAAACGGGCAGATAAAGATGAATTCCCAAACAAGTGAACAAACAATGGCCGCCATGAAAGGCCAGACGGGAATAATAAAACAGACTAAACTGGATATAAAACACAAGCCCGGTACAATAAAATACTGTCAAAACAAACTATGGTACTTAACATTGGAATGTGTGAAGATGGAGCTTCGGACATGACAAAATAAATCCACGATAGATAAAAAAGACCGAGAGCACAACGAAACCATTCAACACTTTGAATTCCAAAAAGAAGGATGATGTTCAGATGGCGCTCGCGTCGTGGCGTGGGTGGTGCGGCGATGGGGATGTGTCTAGGGCCTCTGTATCGGCCCATCCCTTTGGCGAAGGAATTAACTAAATGGAAGACAACCTGTGAATAGTGGATTTCACGCGCCTTTGCTTTATACACGACACCCAAAAGGTGCTCGCGCGAGGGTTGTAACCTCAGCATTCCATGCTTTTATCTTTCTCTGGTATAATTGGAAGGTTTTTATCAGAAAAGGTATACAAGAAGGACTTTTCGCCCGGCGCCACAGGTTCGACCCAGAAAATAGTTTTTCCGCAGATGAGTAGTATTCATCTTGGTAGTTTTAAGCTTTCATTGAATTTTTTTTTTGGCAAAAAAAAAAAGGAGTTTACTGCAAAAACAGATTTTTCAAGAATTCTTTTTTGCGTCGGGGTCGCACGCGACCGAGTATACCCTTAAAGGGGTGTCCGAGGAGCGTACCTATCCAGGGTTAAACCAGCTGTTGTGCAGCCACCACAGAACCGATAGAGAAAGTATAGAGTCTCCAGTGGGTTATGTCTTGCAGGTAGTGGGATGTGAATGTGGTCCGACGATTCCACACCCCAGCTTGAAGAACCTGCGTCACTGAGAAGATTTTCTTGAAAGCCAGGGACGTAACTATGCCCCTGACATCATGAGCTCTGGGGCGACATGACAGAGGAGGGTCTGGATTCAGTGCATGGTCTATGACCTTGCAAATCCACGCTGAGATGGTGTTCTTGGTGACCCTCCTTTTGGTCCTTCCTGTGCTGATGAATAGTGCAGACACAGGAGGATGGGCTGCGGCTGTTCTCTTAAGATACAGCCTCAATTCCTCACTGGGCATAGTAAGAGATGGCCAAAAGCTGGCAAGAACACCGTCTTCCAAGTCAGGTGGCGATCAGTTGCCTGGCTTAATGGTTCATAGGGAGGTCTCTTAAGAGACCTGAGAACTCAAACCACGTTCCATGTGGATGGTCATAAGAGCACTGGAGGAACTAGCACGAGCCGGCAAGTGATGATCCTGAGAACAATAACGATCACGAACAGGAGACGGACGAGAAGATTGGCGATCTTGCGAACAGGAGCGCTGCCTGGCGGATGTAGAGGGCTGTGATCGCTAGAAGACGTGGAGGTCTGTGGGTGATGGGAGGGCTCGTCATCAGCAGGTAGCCGTCGAAGGGAGGGCAAATGAGTGTGAGGGTCATGAACAACACTAGATGGAGAAGGCAAGAGATGGGCTTCACACAGACTATGCGTCGACAGGAGAAGAGACGGCAACAACAGGGGCAGCAGGAACAGGATTACTCTGGGAACCCAGCTGAAGGAGCTTAAGAAAGACTTCCTTAGAAGGAAGTCCAGCAACACCCAAAGACAGCAAAGCCTGCAACACATCTACATTGTGATAGTGTTTCACGGCAAAGACATACTTTATACTTATTATCTGTACTTTCGTAATATGTAGTGATATCTTAAAGAAGAATTGTGATGGAATATGGACTCTATCATCTTCCTCTGGAAAATGTCCCTCTCCCAGGTACTGGCGGATTAGAGCAATGAAGAGAAAAAGATAATAAGAACAATACAAAAAGTCAATTACAAAATTAACGCCACTAAGGCAGCAATGACTTACAATAAAACCAGTTTAAAGGTTTCTCATTAATACTAGTGACAGGGGACAGGACGCCTTGTAATTATTAACATTATTAACCAGGCTACAATACCTCTATAGAAAATAAGATGGCAAGGCACATTTTCTGTGAATCCGGTAGGGGTGTACGTAAGATAGCGGCCGCCTGTATGTATGATGATGGCAGACTATGAATATGGCCGTGTAATGGGGGTGGGGGTGGGGGCGGGCGCTTTAGGCAACACCCCCCCCATTATCATTATGTAAGTAGGTTAGGACATGGCTTGTAGCTTAGGTTAGGTGGGAGTTTAGGTTAGTTGTTGTCTATTTTCTATACACACGGGAGGAAATGGCCGCTGATATAAAAAGGCTACGTCCGGTAAGTCCTAGCAAATAAAAACTCCAGTGTTTGGACCGTGTTTCATTAGTATTACTCGGTAGTCAACCCACCATAACTAAAAAAATATGGCTTTCCACCAGAAATCATTATCAAAAACATTCAGAATACCTATAACTATGTTAATATTTCGATAGATTTCTAAAATATTTCGTAGAGTCTAATGGATTTTCCTTCGCTCGCGAAAAAAGAAAAACTTCAGGCTACTATGTACTGGTAAGCGGTACATGCAGGGTGGGACTCTATCGAAATATCATCATAATTACACCGTGCACCCGTTTTTTAAAGCCATAAAAGATATTGTTTTCATGGTAAACATTAGATACTTTACAACGAAACTGGAATTCGCTATAAGAAATGAACGAGTGCTGGCTAGTTTGGTATTTTTCTCTATATGTTTAATAGGGGCCTGGGGCATAACTTACATATTGGTCTGTCAAAATGTGAGATATGTTTTTCACTCCAAGTCCATTGTTTACATCTGAGAGACAAAAGGGAACTTTTTGCACATGCGTTGTTTCCCATGGGTTTGGGGAGCTTTCTGTGCATTTACAATTATGTATTTGTCTGCTGGTTTCTTTAAACCAATTAACAGTTTACAAGAAGTACTTCTTCATAAGTTCCCGGATGTTGTTCTACAACAGCCATATTTCTCCCACCTACCCCATCGGTTTCAACTCAACCACCATCACATAAAGACGTCTCCAAGAGGGAACTTAAGGGAAGTACATCAATCTATTTCAAAATTTTGTGTAATTTCATTTATGTCGGCAACTGACTATGATGGAAATGCTCTCTGTTCAGTGCAGAGCTATTGTTACTCGTGAAATTAACAGCGAAATAATGCCTCAAAGTTCCGATTTTAACTTAATTTTTTTGGGAAGACCAGCACATTTCTACTGCAAAGCTTTTGTAAAGATTGCCAAAACAAAAGGGATTTATTAGTGATTTACTTTTAGTTGGAGACCTGGATAGGAGGTCCAGCTAGCAGTTGTGACCTGGGAAGGAGGGTCCAGAGGGGCTTGCCCCCGGATAGGGGCTGTGACCTGAGAACTACTAGATTAGGTTAGGTGGGTTTGTAAGGTTCTCTTGCAATTATCAAAAGTTATAAATAATCAGTACGGCGAGATGTAATCACGACGCGACCAGAAAACTTACTGGAGGTTGAGACCTGAGCGAGCACGCTCTCTGACCCCGGGTCGCCTCATGGCGCGTATTCCTCCACCAGAGGTTCCCCCGCATATAAAACGGAGATAGGGTAAACTACACAAAATTCTGGTCGGTTGGGAGGAGATCGCAGATACTCCTAAGAATGTAGTTCGAGGTAAGTACTCCGTGTTGGAACAAATGAAAATGTTATCATAAATTTCCACACATTTATTCTAGCGATACACACTTCGTACATATGGCGGTAAACCTCACGCTAAAGTAGCACCCAACACGTACCCTAGTCTAAACCTATTTGTAACGTACCCTGGCCTATTTGATATAATTTACAAAAAATGTCAACTAGAATAAAAGAACAGGAACTTTCTGCTTACCGTAAATAAATACTACTTATAACATATAATTGGACCAATTACGATAGATTTAAGTATAATTACCTGTGGAGACGCAGCTATGGGGCCTTGGACAAATCTCTTGATTGGATAAGCTTCGTTAGATCCTCATCTCTAGGGTGCCTGTCATTTGGATAATGCTTTAATTATAATTTCGTAAATCACAATTAATATATAAAATTAAATTATCTTATGCAATTAAGATGTGGAATTGAATGTAACCAGGACGATATAAGTAATATAGCTGTATATGAAAACAATTTCCCTCAGCACTCGCATTGTTGGAACGTATTTTTCTACATGTTAGTTAAGTACCATATGCAATGGTGGGACACCTGAAAATTCACATCAGGACCCTAATTTGTTGTTATTTTGCAACGTGTGTGAAGTAGGACCATCAAAATTCCGGTCCCGAGCGAATTTCGGCAGGCCCGTGCAGGGAGAGCCGAAGAAGAAGAAGACACCATGAACAACGCTGCTAGGTCACGCAAAAATAGATCTAGATCGAACAGGTTAGTCTTATTATATTCTCTATATCATGCCGCATCTCCCGCCTTTTCTTTATGCATTCCTTGTTAATATATACATGCCACTGTCAATACATTGTTTTTTTTATCTCTTCACTCCATTTGGGGATCCCCATGGAAACTCAAAGCCACTATTTGTGGGTATATACAAACAGCGATATAATTCTGAGGGACGCGATATGTTATTATTCGGTTAGGGGTATCTCGATCACTTCACTCAAAAAGTTCCGAACAATGTTTCTGACGAGCATTCCCGATGTGGAGCCTTTGTAGTTTGTTGGGACAGAGTGAAAAACCACATTTTAGACACAAGAACATCACCTTACCGAATGTTTCTGTTTCCTACCTAACCTAACCTAGGAGCCGTATCCTTAGACTGCCGTACTCTTATCTTACCCTGTCCCAACGAACTACATTCACCCAAAAATTCAGTTATAAATTACCAAAATCTAATGCATTTTCATATATGGTAAATGTCTAGGAGAAGGCCGCACCCGTTTTTCAAGTATTAACGACGAAAAACGGCAAAAAAAAACCAGATTATTGTTGCACAGTGCATAGAAACATGAGGAAATGAATAAAAAAGAAACTAAGACTTAACTCTTACACACAAAATGTAAGCATAAACCTACTACTACAATTATGGGGGACCCCAGTGGGAAGCGGGGTTTTTGGGTGGGGGGAGGATGAGAAAAGTGATTTTTCGGGGCACTACCAAACCTAATACAACTAACTAACCTACCCTGGAGGGCCTGTACCCCTACCTAGGCCTACCGGGGGGGGGGACCCCCCCTTAAGGCCACAGTGATTTTCAGGGCACCACTGAACCTAATACACCCACCTAACCTAGCCTAATAGCCCTGTACCCCTACCGGGGGGGCTCCGCCCCCCCCTGCGACCCCCCCTTAAGGACACTACCTAACACATCTATCAAACCAAATCCAAAGTGATGGTACTGCTGTATACATCGTTATACTATCACCATTATAATATACTCCATAAATTAATGAAGCTTACCTTAACCTGTTTGTTGATAAAGATGTGCTGCTGCTTTGAGGAAAACGTGAAGCCATTGCGAAGGTTCCCTGACATGCAGGACAATTTTTAATTTGTAAAATTAAATTGTGTCTCTGGCACAAATCCACTAGTTTTCAATATAACCCCGAATAAGTTAGAACAAATTCATTGTAACTTAGGAAACAGTCAGGACAAGAAGATGGAATTTCAACTTCTTGTGCAACATGAGATGACATGCTTGCTATGGCCTCCATGTCTAAGAACGAAATGAAATCCCTGGGTAAGATAATGCATTGTCGTGCTGTGATTGGCCAAACATGTATGACGTCATAGTGGATAGGCGCTGTGATTGGCCAAACGTGTAAGTAGACTAGTTTGTCTGTGGATTATAGTGGTTACAGGGCTCATTTGAGCAAAAACAAGACACAGTCAACAATAACAACAGACTTAGAAAAATCAGGGAGGAAGACAAGAGTAGTGTGAGTTTGATCTTCGATATTTCGACTATTATTGATTTTCACTAAATTATCTCACTCGTATATCACTATTTACATACATTCCTACACATTCTAGTAAAAATAAATTGAATATCACTGATATCTTCATGCGGCCCTCTCCTAGACATTAACCTCATATATTACTAAGAATATTTTATGAACCCATGGCTTATTGTTATTATTATTATTAAATGCTAAGCTACAACCCTTGTTTGAAAGGCAGAATGCTATAAGCCCAGGGGCCCCAACAGGGAAAATTGCCCAGTGAGGAAAGGAAACAAGGAAATATAAAACATTTTAAGAAGTCAATCCTCAAAGACGGTTTGACAGGCGTTAGTGGCAACCCAATTAAATACACTTTTGAAAAAGACGAAAGGCAAGTGATTCAGGGTCCACGTTCCAGGTTCCTCGTTGCTCTCTCCACAACAGTGAAAACACGTGGTCTTGTAAACAGACGCCAAAATTATCAGTAACCAGAAACAGATTCAAGTTATCTTACCTTATTCCGATTCACAACGCCCAGTTGACATTTTCTTTCACAAATATCCCCAGTCACACCAAGTTGAGTTTACACAATTTCACAATGGTGTTGGCTTCTCCTCTAAAGAAATGGCTTATTTTGAGGCACTATGTAAAACGCCTGTCACCATTTGCAAGAGGTCTCTACTTCAAGGGTCCTCGTTGCTCTCTCCACAACATTGGATTGTGGGCATACTACTAGAAGGAGCACATTAGGTGCAAAGTGTTGCAATCTGCAGAAAATTCATTATTATTAGTTTACCTCCTACACAGACAGCTTCAAAGATTGCATACTTTTACTTCAAACTTCTATGAACTTTCTAATATACCGGGAAACCTCTTTAGTAGGGGTTTTTAAATTTCCTTAACCCGTTAGTTGAAAATATTCTCGGTAGTATCCTCTGGCTCCCTACACAACACACAAAGCCTATTATCATCATTCCTATTTCTATAATCTTCCTTTAATTCTAGCGTATTTAACCTTGTTTTCATAACTATTACAACCTCATCAGTGTCAAGTTCTCCTATGAAATCTCTTCTACCATTACTATTCAAAAACCTCAATTTGGTCATCTCTGCTTTCTATTCTTCTATTTCTTTAATTTCATTTGCCACTTTACTTTTTATTTCATTTTAGAGTTCTTGCTTTTCATACTTTCTTACTTCTTCTATTTCAATATCATATTTATTCCATATTTCTATGATATTTTTTCCCTAACATTTCCCATATGTTTCTCTCAATTGATCTTCCACTACCTCCTTAATCTACTCAAATTTAACAACATATTTTTCTCTCTCTCTCTCTCTCTCTCTCTCTCTTTCTCTCTCTCTCTCTCTCTCTCAAAGATTATGAAATTATAAAACACACAAATAATGAAAACAATTTATTTACCTTAAATTTAAATCATTCTAAATACAGATACTGTGAAAATGTTACAATATGATGAATAGTTTCAAATACTATCAGTTTGTATCCTTATTTTTCATGAATTAAATCTTCCAAATAAACTAATAATCCGGTTTTTAAATCAATAAAAATAATCCTTTAGGTAAACTTGTGTTTATTTATTCATGATTTAAATTAACCCAAGAAATTAATAGTGAAGAAGGTAAGACAAAGTCAACCGTGATGAGGAGCCGTTGTAAATATTTGCTGTAGAGTTACTACTAACATATTTAGTCGTCCTCAGAGTGTTAACAAAATCTTGTATTTACCGTCATTTTATGTCTAAACGGCAAGTGTCCTGTCTATTATAATGTCTAACGAATGAATTAAATCCAAAGGATTATCTATAGAATATATAACCTAGAAATAAAAGTCTAGCTTAGCTCAAGCCAGGCCTCCTTCTCATGTTTACATGTCACTCAAAGAATGTTATTTTAGAAAGGGACTTCATTTTCAATCACAGAATGATGTAAAAGGCTTATTATTTTATGATATAAAGTATTGATATCGTGTCTAATGAAAGATGAATGAACTTGATGGTGTATAGCAGTATCTTTTTTTATTCACATTAGTTCTATAGATTTGCTGGAATATTGTAATAGACCCCATTAGAATATGAAGGTTTTTGATCAGGGGGAAAATTGAAGGTATTATTGTACTGTAATCCATAATAGTCAGAATTGCAATAAAGTAGTAAACGAGTACATAGTTTATGCGTTTGATTCGTAATCATAATGTATATATTCACACGTTATTGTGGCGAGCTGTGAACGTCTGCATGTAGGGTCTGGCAGGCTGAAACTAGATGACCAACACTCTCAACTGCTGCTGGACAAAACCTTTACAGGTTGTTTCCTGATGTGCCCGTCATTTTCTTGAAACCGTTTGTTAGGAGGCCTTAGGCTTGTGCTCCTACTATCATCCTTTCTCCATCAAAAATTAAATTTCCATTCTTTATCCATTTGAGTGACTCTTCTTTGTCTGTGTAACCTTTTCCAAGTTCTTCTTGGAATCTTCCTATTCTGGTGTTTCCACTTTTCCATTCAAAGTTTTTCCTCTACAGAACTGAATTTGTGCCTGGTCTTCCTGCCTACCATTGGTGCTGGAGTCTGTTCAGTGTCCTTTGTTTCTTCTACCAATTCTGCAAAGTTCTTAGCCTGCTTTGTTATTGAAGTTAGTTGGCTCTAGGGCTCCATTATGATGTTGGGCAACCTTTATGATATTTTCATCCTCAAAGCCTTTTAAGTATTGCATTATACTTACTATTGCAGCTCTGTAGGCTTGACTGATTTCAGTTAAGCCTAGTCTACCGTCTCTGCGTGGGAGGTATATTCTGTCCATACACTGGTTTCTATATGTGACTTTGTGCAGGGTGAGAATCTTCCTGGTCTTGACATCTAAGCTACCTATCTCTCCTTGTGGCCAGTCTAGAATACCAATTTTCTCAGGTGGTAAATCCGAATCTCTAATTTTTTCCTCGGATACTTGGTTTTTATGTCTGCCCCACCCCGCAAGGGACCATTTAACACTTTGAAATTGTATCCTTTTATTTTTTGGTTCTTCCCTTGATGGTTGCTGGGGTCCAGGATTAAGACTTAGCTGATCTGGTGAGAATCCCTGTGTGAACTCCTAAATGTCCAGTGAGATGGTGTTTCAAAGTAAATTCTTTGCTACAGACATCGCACTTGTATGGCTTCTCTGCCGTGTGAATTCTTAAATGTGTAGTGAGACTTTGTTTTGTAGTAAATGTTTTGCTACAGTTATTACACTTGTATGGCCTCTCTCCTGAGTGAATTCTTAAATGCGCTGCGAGAAGTGCTTTTCTAGTAAATGTTTTGCTACAAACGTTACATTTGTATGGATTCTCTTCCATGTGAATTCTTAAATGTGTAGTGAGATTTTGTTTTGAAGCAAATGATTTGCTACAGACATTACATTTGTATGGCTTCTCTTCCATATGATTTCCTACATGTCTAGTGAGAAGTTCTTTCGTAGTAAATGCTTTGCTACAGACATCGCAATTGTATGGCTTCTCTCCCGTGTGAATTCTCAAATGTTTAGTGAGACCTCCTTTTACATTGAATGTTTTGATACAGACATTACATTTGTATGGCTTCTCTCCCGTGTGAATTCTTACATGTACAGTGAGATGTGCTTTTGTAGTAAATGTTTTGCTACAGACATTGCATTTGTATGGATTCCCTTTCATGTGAATTCTTAAATGTGTAGTGAAATTATATTTTAAAGTAAATGTTTTGCTGCAGACATTACATTTGTATGGCCTCTCTTCCATATGAATTCCTACATGTCCAGTGAGAAGTTTTTTTTGTAGTAAATGCTTTACTACAGACTTTACATGTGTATGGCTTTTCTCCCGTGTGAATTCTTAAATGTAATGAAAGACTATATCTATCACGAAAAGCTTTCCCACATTCACTGCATGTGCATCGCTTTCTAACTAGAGCATTGGAGTCAACATTACCAAAGATCCTTTTTTTTATCTGCTTCTCATTTATTTGATTCACCTCTTGATTCAAAACATCTTTCTGTAATAATTCTCTTCCACTGATTCCACATAAAAGTCTTCCTTTTTCTTTTCCTTTATCCTCTTTCACAGCTGTCCCTAAGTAAGTGTCTACACTTTCCTCATCATCGACATCCCCTTTAAAACTTAATAAACCGTTTTCACTCAATGATGCATCGTACTCGTCGGAATTTTTCAAGTAGCTTTCGCTAGAATCAAATATTTCTGGCTCTACTTTGACTTCCATTTTTGGGTCCAAGAAAAGAGCGCCATCATTAAAGACAGCAACACTGCCAGACATATCATTATTTCCTGGATCTACTGCAGGTGAAAATAGATCTTCAATTTCACTTTTCATTGAAAATTCAAAAGGTGGTTCAGAATTCATCATCCTCTCCCTATCAAAAGATGAGAAACCCCTTAATTATTTACAATAGACTTCAAAGAGGAAATTAAGACTAAACTTCCTATTCTCAGACATCATACTTAATAACAAAAACTTCCAACATGACCCTTTCTTTTTCCATCTTACGTCTCTTACATATACCTTCAGTAGCTTACAAGCTTTAGCAGCAAGAGGTGGATGATTCCTTCCTTTGCGATGAAAAGTCTGAAAGAATAGAAAACTACAATTAGTTGGAGATGAGCAAATTTCAATAAAAATAATGTAGTTTTCTAAAAAATAAAATAAATTCATAAAGTACTGTAATTTGTATTTTTCCTAACCATACAAACCACAGACATTGGTCTGTGTTCTATCTGTTATTGTTACACATTTCAGGCATCTAAAAATCTCATATCCTCTGTAGATTCTATAATCCACAGTATTTCCTGTGACATTATTGGTTTCATTCTTTAAATAGTTTTTCCCTTGCTCTTCAAAAAGACAAAGACATTTCATCCATTGTCTTACTTCCTTTACTGTACTTCCTCTCAAGTCACCATCAAAATTGTCTTGCTAATACTGCTGTGCACCTCTGAGCCTTCCTCCAGAATTATGAACAGCAAAAGGCTTTATAGTAATCTTGCACATACACGAAAATATACCACAAACTCTTCCATATCACTCCCTCTACCCTTGCTTTAGTTCTACTGCTATGGCAAATTAACATTACTAACATAAGTTGTTTCTTTCTGGTTGCCTTTGTGTTGTCCAGTGCCTTCTCAAGAACAACAGATACCCTCTATCCGTGTGAAGATGGACCAGGAATTCTGCAATTTTAGGCTGAGAGGGTCTGGATGAAGAATAACCTTTTATCCGGCACCAGTGTAAAAAAAACTGCATATTTGACGTGATAAACTCAACATGTAGAGCATCACATGGCTTAGGCTAACTAGATGAAAAGCCTTCTTACCTTGAGAACCTCCTGACAGGCTCCAAGCATGAAGATGAAGCATGTTGAGCACCTGATGAAGACAATGAAAGTGAGGCTTTGAGTAGATCTGGTCTCTCTAGCAATCAGACAGGAGGCTTCACTAGGACCTCAAAAAGGTCTGAGAACCAGTCCTTCCGAGGCCAGAAGGGAGTGATGAGGGCCAAGGAAAGAAGACTGGCTTCCCTTGCCTTGATAAGACGCCCAGATCAGAGAGATGGAGGAGGTGTACCCCTGAAAACTTCCTCATCTTGTAAGTGGGCATCTGTCCTCAAGTACTGGGGATACTTGAACAAAGGGAAGACGACTTAGTAACAAAAGCTCATTCCTATAACATGGAATAATTGAAAAAAATACAAGACTGAAAAATTATTCGAATAAAAAAAAACCCTCCCACTAATTGGGCACCCCTATATCAATACAAAAACACAAGTACCTGGTTTTTTTAGGACACCCACACACCCAAAAATAAGATATAAGATATAAAAGTTCTTTTTCAAAATACAGTGCCATTAGGTTTATGATGCAAATTTCTAAGCAATTAACACCAAGAAAGAGCCTTTTCAGTCAAGGTCAAAGTATTCAAAAAAAGTTCCAAGCTTGTGACATAAGAAAGTTCCAAGCTTGGAACATAAAAAAGTTCCAAGCTTGCGACTTAAAAAAGCTTCAAGCTTAAAGGAGAACCACACAACATTGTGGTTCATTATCTCCAAAAGAAGTCAGCAGGGTTTGGACATTGACAACCCTTAACTTTGACTGCTGCTGAACTCATTCTATGACACTTTATGGTCACTTGTTTCTGGGGACGTGTATGTGAAACACTACCCATGGAAAATCTGTCAATATATATGAAGCAGTTATATTATGATAGGAAAACGACAGTCAGTGATAAGAATAATCATGAGATAGAAATAATACATGATAAATGGTATCCAGCCTTTAACCTATTTTCACTGAAGGGTCCACTTACAGTCTGTGAACTATACAGAATCAATAAACACTATGGTAATCAATGCTATGCAATCCTTCTCCCTGGTCAAGCAAGAGATAACTGGCAAGAAAGAGGTTGCCTAACTGTGAAACATAAAGGATTATGTCTCTTTATAGTTCCAAAGCAGGCGAAGGCAAAGGGGAAGACTCCTCTGCGGACAAGGTGGCAGAAACTCCAGAATAGCCAAGGACAGCACTCATCGGCAACAATTCCACCTCAGACGAAACCAATGTCCTCTTCCTCTCAGCACCTAGATGGAGAAGCTCCAACAACGCCTCGTTTGACAGGGGACCAGCCATACCCAGCGAGTGCCACACCTGTAAAATATCAGAAAAAGAGCAGCCACTCCCCGAGGGGAGGGCAGAACCGCTTCTCCAAGGGAAACAGTTACGTCCCTTAAACCCCAAAATTGACCTGATGTTGAATGGTCTATGCTTCTGCTTGACCGTTCCCCGGGAGACTGATCGAACAGGACATTCGGGAAGAGATCGGGGTGTGTGTGTGTGTGTGTGTGTGTGTGTGTGTGTGTGTGTGTGTGTGTGTGTGTGTGTGTGTGTGTGTGTGTGGAATGAAGAAGTCCGAAGTTTCTTCGACTTCAAGGAACACCCTCAAGACAAAGAATCTCTCTTAGACTTCTTGCACCTACGTCCAAAGCACTTCCACTGTGAGGCAGACCACCTCCAACACTCAGGGCAGGTGTTGCCCTGGTCCCAACACGCCCTACACAAGCTATATGTTGAGATATTGAGAAGTGTGACCATCCAGGTAAAAGTTATTCCGAGTCTTTTATAGTAAAAACTGTTGTAACCAAGACTTTCCCAATACCACCTCACCAGGGTATGGGGACGCAACAGTATTAGCTTTATACTAGGTACACAAGAAAACATGGTTTACCTACTGTAGTTTGAGGTCAGCTTATGCACAGAACCTAGGATGCTGCTTTCTCCAGGAGAGAGGACGATGAAGAAAAGAATTCTCACTGACTAAAACCGAATACAGTGTCCTCAACCTTCTGATACTTGTCCAATAAGGAGTGTGCATTTTATAGCAGCTATTGTGTAGCAAACATAGGGCCAATAGAAAACGTATCGAGCCTCCTGTGGGTCATATCTTGCAGGAATTGGGCTGTGAGAGTGTTCTTACATTTCCACACCCCAGTCTGAAGAAACTGTCACTGAGAAGTTCCTCTTGAATGCCAGGGATGTAGCTACGCCCAACATCATGAGCTCTGGGGCGACGTGAAGGATTCAGCGCATGGTCTATGATCTTGCAAATCCATGCTGAGATGGTGTTCTTGGTGACCCTCCTCTTGGTCCTCCCTGTACTGACAGAGAGTGCAGGCACATGGGGACAGGCTCTGGCTGTTCTCTTAAGGTACAGCCTCAAACTCCTCACTGGGCAGAGTAAGAGATGATCAGGGTCATCTGTTACAGAAAGAAGACTCAAAATCCAGGAGTCAAATCGAGGATCCGCTACTCCCGGGTTCTGAGTCCTAGCAACAAACTCAGGGACGAAGATGAACGTTACCTCTCTCCCTTCCCCTTGAATGGGAGATGTTGTATGAGAGACCATAACGTTCACTGACTCGCTTGGCCGAAGCAAAAGCTATCAGGAACATCATCTTCCAGGTTAGGTGGTGATAATGGTTTATACGGAGGTCTCTTTAGAGACCTGAGAACTCGAAACACGTTCCATGGGGGAGGTCTCACTTCAGACAGAGGACAGGTAAGTTTATAACTCCGTATGAGTAAGGAAAGTTCTAGCGATAAAGAAATGGCCATTCCATTCAGTCTAAAGGCGAGGCTAAAGAAATGACCATTCTATTTAGTCTAAAGGTGACGCTTAAGGCTGAGCGATAGCCTTTTACCGCCATGACTGACAGGCGTGTTTTTTCACGTAAATACACGA
Source organism: Palaemon carinicauda (assembly GCF_036898095.1). Classification (NCBI taxonomy): domain Eukaryota; kingdom Metazoa; phylum Arthropoda; class Malacostraca; order Decapoda; family Palaemonidae; genus Palaemon; species Palaemon carinicauda. Next base: position 7,004 of record NW_027170075.1, on the reverse strand, counting down.
AGAACTCTGCTATTGCTGGAATGGTGGCATCGAGAGGAGAAATACCCCTTCCACAACACCAACCACAGAAGACTGTAGGGCAATCTTAGCCCTGGCACCCTTCAGCTCCTGAGACCAACGCAAGGCGGCACTGGTCTTTGCCCTCTCGAGGGAGTATCTCTGGGTTGGTAAACAAATTGAGAACCCTCATGAGAGTCTGAACCTGCCAGAATGCATGTTACGACACTTTCTGCTCTCCTTCCGACATTGAACTGGCAGCAAAGTCTCCTTCTTCCACAACCAAGAGCTCTTCTCGGAGTGGGTTGCGGACATCCCTTGAGTGACTGGCTGCATCTGTAGAATTAGAGGTCCTTGAAGAGGACTTTGGAAGAGTCTTGGAGTCCTTAGGTTCCTTCCGAGGAAGGAGGTAGGACTCAAGCATTGAAGGCCGGATTGTCATGTCCCTCATGACTTCCCACGGTGGTGAACTATCCGTGCGAGGGGAAACTTCCTCCGAAGGTGGAAGAGAAGAAGCCCCACCCTCACGTAACTCTCTCGGCAGAGGTGAGGTAGGAGAGTGTCTGGTGGAAGATGCAGAAAAGCAGGCCTTGTTGGCCTAACAGGAGTCAGCTTTACCCTCACGAAAGTGCCCGCATCTGAGACTCCTCTCTTCATCTACAGGGGTGAACAAGATGCTATGGTTCCTTGCAATATGTCTGCTGGAGCTGTAAGGTTGCTCCGAAGAGCTGGCAGACAGAGAAGGCTTGAAGGCTTGCACCACTACTCTGAGCATAGCACTGAACCACAGCAGCTGACTGACTGACGCACTGTCAGAAAGATCCCCTGAAGGGAAAGGGACCGAAGGTTCCCTGTCAAGAGTCTCTGCTGTTGATGGGTCCACCATTGAGGAAGGCAGCTTCAGGATCCTGAACCCTTCTGTGAAGACCCCTTCCCCTTTCCCCGCTGGTAGCACTGTAATGCCTTTGCGGGGATGGGAATGAGGCAATGGTGACCTGTCAATTTGTAGTTCAATAAACATAGAGCTTGTAGAAGCCTGCTCATGGCCATGGCGCAAGTGAGCCAGTGAGCGCAGGCGCATAGCAAGCACTGGTGGGCCGGAGAGATCTTGTGTGCAGAAGAACGGTGGCGAGCAGGAGAGTGCTGGGGCGCAGTAAGGCACTGCGCAGGAGGATGCTGGTGCGCAGTTTCCAGTGAATGCGCAGGAGAGCACTGGCACGCAGGTGGGCGTTGGAGAACACCGGCAAGCTGGAGGGTGCTGATGAGCTGTAGAGAGCTTTGGCACACGCTAGTTTGGAGAGCGCTGATGTCTTGGGGAGGCCCGACGAGCTTGAGCTGGGGAGCGCTGTTGCACTGGCGAGCATAGGTTGGCTGGCAAGCGATGGCAAATGCTCCTCTTTGGAATGGAGGGGCTACGCTGATGGGCGCCAGCAATCGGTAGATCGCTTGGGGCTTCGAGGGTGCTGAGGACGAGCAGGAGAAGGTTGGTGGTCAGGCAAACGTCGAAGCACTGGAGAGCGAAGACGCTCTGAAAGCGTTGGAATACATGCTGGCGCTGTTATGCTGTTGGAGAGCACTGGTGCACTACAGGGCACTGGCGAGCTGGAAAGTGTTGGCGCGCAGCTGAATGCTTCGGAAGAACATCCGGATGATGTACAGGAGACAGGAAGGATGACGGCAGGTCAGCACAAAGGTCGAACTGGACCAGGGAAGTGCCCTTTGGAAGGGCAAACATCCATTAATAGAGATCGCGAACGATCCCCAGAAGAGTCCACGGCCAAGGACAGGACTAGCAGCAGCGTCGTCAAGATAATGACCAGGAATGGGCGAAGGTTGAAGGCTAGAAGACGACTAAAGCAGAAGCTCCTCTGCGGGGAACGGCTGCAAAGCAAGGCCAAAGAAGTGCCTTTTCACCGATGGTCAAAGGCAATCTCTCAGGCGAAGCGGAGGGTGAGCTCTGAGACGTGGGAACAGCAAGCTCACCTATACTAGCAATCCTCCGAAGAGGAGTCTCTATAAGAGAACTCCCCTAATGGTGAGAGCCACTCACAGGAGACAGAAGACGGACTTATCTTCCTCCTCGAAGGATGGACAGAACGGTGGAAGGTCGGGAGGCAGAAGAAGAGGTCTTGTGTTTTTTTTTCCTTCAAAGGAACCTTGGAAAGAGAAATATCCTGCTTTGACTTCTTCCGCCATCGCCCAAACCTTTCCCACTGGGAGGCAGACCACTCCCGACACTCATTACAGATATTACTATAATCACACCGTTGACTTCTATATGGTGGGACAAAGGGTGTGGAGGTTGGTGTCCACGACCAACATGAGGTACAGCAGGGCCAGCCTTCAAGTCCAGGCCAGGTACGCATGGTGGCAAAAGTCAACACAAACACATACTATTAAAGAGAAAGCACAAACAAAAGCCATTAATAGCAGTCCAAAATATAACTTGGTGAGGATGGAGAACGACAACGAGCCTAAACCAAAGAGAGCTAAATCACCGGAGTGTTAAAAGGAGCGGTATCAAGCTATCCCCCCTACCCCCACTAACTACCGGAATGGGTAGTTAACCCTCACTAAAAGTCTTATGGCTCATTTTCCAGCCTCGCCGAAAGTAATAACCCTATAAATAGCCAAGGTTTATATAAAGTGACGGAACAAACAAACATTTTTTAAAAGTTACATAAAATATTTTATTTAATCCTTCAGGCTTCTATTTCCCATATGCAAACAACAAAAAACAAACTTGACCCGAAATTAAACCCAAATGATTGCACTTAGTACAGTTAACATCAGGGTGAGCTATGAGTCCAAACAAATAGAATTTCCAAAAACAAACCATGACAGCCTCTGGACATGATTACTGCTCTGTACCACAAATACAATCAAATAATGTAAACTTAATAACATCAGATATTCAATTTAGTAAACTCACATTAATACTGAAACCTGTAGAATTTATGCTTAAATAAATTGTGTTATGGATTTTACCCAGAAGACCCAGCCCTGGGAATTGGAATATTACTCAGCAAAATATCATTAAATCTTAACTTCATTCTTGTGAAACCTGAATACAGTACTGTACTAAGAATGCTGTAAAATAATTTGATGAGAAACTCTCTCTCCAGAGAGACCAATGCAGATTGAAATGTTTGAGAAGAGCATTTGTGGAAATGAAAGAAAAACCAAATATCTAGACATTTTAATGAAGATTTTCCTCTAATCACTAAGAACATTAAATAGATTACATCAAGAAAATCACATAAATCTTAGAAAATAATGATACTTTTCTACCTTATTACTATACTTATATTCAAACCCCCAAAATGAAGCTATCTCCATACCATAGTACTTTGTAAATAATTGCAAAGCTTCATACTCCAATACAAGTAGACTAGATTTTGATTCTTCCTTCCTGCTAACATTCATAACTTCAGTACAGGAAGCAGGTACAATCATCCAGTATTACTTTCAAAAAGACACAAGGCCACCAACATTGTTTCAAAAGACTTAATGCTGTATATTATTCTATAAGCTTTATTTAGGCTGTGACCAAGCCAATCAACTACTGCCCCTGCAACTGAATCAGCGGATATTTCCAAGTTCAAACTTAGTACAAATGTTTTTTCTGTTGACGATGTTTCATTTCCTGGTTTTTATAATGCTTATTTATTCAACATTGTTATCTATCATAAAACAATCTCATTTTTCTCTTATATAGTTTATTCTTTAAATTCTTATTTCTTCACTGCACCAGGCTGTCACCTATTTGGTCCCTTGGGCTAGTGGCAATTTGCTTTTGCACCTTGGCTTCTAATAGTAATAATTATGCTACTATGACAAATTTGGAAATAATTTGTATTTTTCCCAACTATACAAACCTGGGTTTAGCTACTTAGCAAAGGGAGAGCGAGAGTTGGACCAACCACTCTGCTCACACCACCACTTGTAACTGAAAGTCACTGTGCGATTGCGGCAGAACTTCCAGGGGGAAGGTGATGGCGGGACCAGTATGTGTTAAGAGCTCCAGGATTGTATACATAGGGAAAATGCAAATTTTTTCCAAATTTGTCATTTATTACTGCACTACATACAAACTCTTACGATATTTACAGTAAAGACTCACCGTTAGGTGGGTGTAAGTCCAAAAAACTAACTGGCTAATGCCTGACCTGGGGAGCTACTCTGTGCTTCGCATGAGATGTTTGGAGGCATCATGTCACCTCGTCGACTCTGAGAGCTAACGGTCTGGGCAATCGTGCAAAGGGGTAAAAACTCTCACATCTATAATCTTTGCTGTTTTTTCTCCTTTATTCCAGATCAAAATATCACAAATTTTAAGTAATTTGTATTTTTCCTAACAATATCTGGGATCTCCTCCCATCCGACCAGAGTTTTGTGTAGTTTACCCTAAACCCATTTTCTATGAGGGGTAACCTCAGGCGGAGTGATACGCACCCTGAGGCTAACCCCGGGTCAGAGAGCATGCTTGCTCAGGTCTCGACCTCCAGTAAGTTCTTGGTTGCTAAGGTCTTTAAGAATACCAGAGGACACTCAGGGAAGGCAGGGTGGGCCATTACCCTTAAGTAGTTTGAGGTAAGTACTGTTAGGAAAAATACAAATTACTTAAAATTTGTGATTTGTTCCAACACAAAGTACTTACCTCGAACTACTTTCTTAGGAGACTTATACTTTAGGAGGTGGGCGTGGCCCTAAAAAGGTCTTGATACCATGCTGAGGAATATCCAGAGACCTAGAAAGTAGGCTAGGTCGTGTTGACAACATAGAAAATCGATTGAGAGGAAACTACACAAAAACTCATCTAGTGTATAAGAAACTCACCTGTGCAAGAAATCCTAGGGGGCATGTCTTCCTCTTGTTGAGGTACTCGTCTCTGGCTCGGGGCCCTCACAGAGCCCACTTGATGTGGAAAAAGGGAAAGAAGGTACTAGGGGGTTTAAGGAACGAACCTGTGTCTCTTGTGTTTGTTACCCGCGGTTATCACTGAGGCTTTCCCTTTAAACCGTTTGGAACGCGGAAGCAACGGTACCTATCGAGAACCCTTCCAGGGATCTTCTTGAATAGTCCTTCAAATAGTGCGCCGTGAAGGTAGACTGGTTGGCCCAGGTACCTGCCCTTAGGATCTGGCCCACTGCCATACTTTTCTCGAAGGCCAATGTAGTACTCAGGACCCTAATGTCATGGGGCTTGTGTTTCCCCAGCAGGGGGATTCCTGCCTTACTGTAGGCCCTGATGATGACCTGCCGCAACCAGAAGGAGATGGTATTCTTCGAGACTGGCTTCTTCACGAGGCCTGTGGAGACAAAAAGACTTTTGATCCCGGGCCAGAGTCTTGCTGTTCTTTCCAAGTATTTCCTCACTGCCCTGACGGGGCATAGGTGCAAATACTTCACGTCGTCCGACCGGGGAATTGCCGGAATTGAGAAACCCTCAAATCTGGGGTCGCATACGGCAGGGTTCTGGGTCTTAGCTACGAAGGAAGGGACGAACTTGAATGTGACTTCTCGCCAACCTTTCGAGTGAGCCACTTCGTAGGACAGACCATGAATCTCGCCTACCCGTATAGCTGATGCTAACGCCAGCAAGAAAACCGTCTTGAGAGTGAGATCCTTGTCCACGATGTCTTTCAGGGGCTTGAACGGAGGTTCGGATAACATTTTCAGGACCCTTGCCACGTCCCATTGTGGCACCTTCACAGCTTGCGGGGCGCATGATTTCTCAAAGCTCTTAATGAGCATTGAGATATGTCTGGAGTTACCCAGGTCTATGCCTTTCAAGAGAAAAACTTGGCCCAGAGCAGCGCGGACTCCCTTGAAGGCTGGAATGGACATGTTGACCATGTCCCTGAGGTAAACTAGGAAGTCCGCTACTTGCGGGATGGAGGCCGTCAGGAGCCTGATGTTCCTAGCAGCGCACCATTTGGTATACTGTAGGTGGCTCACTTAGCCTCGTATACAGCTGTCGATGACCATCTCAGGTAGCCCGACATCCTTGATGCTGTACTCGACGAATAGCCTTCCCTCCTCAGGAGGCGCTCGATAACCTCCACCCGTGAAGGCGGAGGGACCGAGGATTCTCGTGGAAGCTTTGTATGTGTGGTTGCCGGAGAAGGTCTGGCCTGTCCGGAAGGGGCCAGGGTGGCTGTTGTGTTAATTCCCTTAGGTCCACGAACCACTCTCTCTCCGGCCACCAGGGCGCTACCAAAGTCATCTGTAGGTTGCTCGTCGTTCTTACCCTGTTGAGGACCTGCCTGAGCATCCCGAAGGGGGGAAAAGCGTACACGTCGAGATTGTCCCAAGGATGTTGGAAGGCGTCCTCGAACGCCGCTTTTGGGTCTGGAGAACAGGAGAACAGAACACGGGGAGCTGCGTGTTCAGCCTTGTTGCGAAGAGGTCCATCACCAGAGAACCCCATCTCTGAATGACGGACCTGGCTACTGACGGGTGTAGAGACCATTCGGACCCTACCACTTGCCCCATCCTACTGAGGCTGTCGGCGAGGACGTTCCTTTTCCCTGGGATGAACCTCGCTGATATTCTTATCTGCTCCACTTCAGTCCATTCCAGAAGTTGTAACGTGAGGACGCACAGCTCCTTCGACCTTAGGCCTCCCTGCTTCTTTAATTAAGCTACTACCGTGGCGTTGTCGTACATCAACGCCACGGTGTTTCCCCAGAGTAGGTGTACAAACTCCAGGCACACTCTTTGTAGTGCCCTCATCTCTAGAACATTTATGTGCTGGGTCTTCTCTAGGGCTGTCCAGTTCCCTCTTGCTGATTTCCCTTAGAGATGGGCACCCCACCCCTCCTTCGATGCGTCCGTGAACAGGAGCATCTCCGGAGGGTCGGCCGCAAAGGGCATCCCTTTGAGGGTGTTCGTCCTGCAGCTCCACCATTCCAGGACCCGTTTCGTGTTCGGAAACACCGGGACCACTCTGTGGCGGGGAATCCGTTTGGATCCAGCTTTCCTTCAGGTTCCATTGGACCTCCC